>NC_074665.1:97612931-97667931 GCF_029448725.1 Salvelinus fontinalis
AGTGGTGTAAAGCTCGCCGCCATTGGACTCTGGAGCAGTGGAAACGTGTTCTCTGGAGTGATGAATCACACCTCACCATCTGGCAGTCCCATGATGAATCTGGGTTTGGTGGATACCAGGAGAACACTACCTCCCAAAATGCGTAGTGCCAACTGTAAAGTTTGGTGGAGGAGGAATAATGGTTTGGGTCTGTTCTTCATGTTTCAGGCTAGACCCCTTAGTTCCAGTAAAGGGAAATCTACAGCATACAATGACATTCTAGACGATTCTTTGCTTCCAACTTTGTGACAAAAGTTTGGGGAAGGCCCTACCCTGTTTCGGCATCGTTTGTCGATATCTGGATGATTAGATTAGATTATTAGATTAGACCTGGCTCGCAGTTGGCATTACAATTCTTCCCAAAGGTATTCGATGTTGTTGAGGTCAGGGCTCTGTGAAGAACTTGACTGGCCTGCACAGAGCACTGACCTCAACCCCATCGAACACCTTTGGGATAAATTGTAACGCCGACTACGATCCCTAATCGTCCAACATCAGTGCCCGACCTCACTAATGCTCTTATGGCTGAATGGAAGCAAGTCCCCGCAGCAATGTTCCCACATCTAGTGGAAAGCCTTCCCAGAAGAGTGGAGGCTGTTATAGCAGCAAAGGGGGGACCAACGCCATATTAATGCCCCTGATTCTGGAATGAGATGTTGGATGGGCTGGTGTCCACATACTGTTGGTCATGTGGTGTACGTCCTCTGTCCTGCTACAGTTTGTGCTGAAGCCCTGATTAAGACATATACCTTCTGTTATCCTATGACCTATTCTCAACTCACAAAACACACACTCAAACACACTCACACACTCACACAACACACACAAAACACACACTCAAACACACTCACACACTCACACAACACACACTCACACAGTCACACAACACACAGTCACACAACACACACAACACAGTCACACAACACACAGTCACACAACACACACAACACAGTCACACAACACACAGTCACACAACACACACAACACAGTCACACACACTCACACACTCACACACTCACACAACACAACCACACCACACACAACACAAACACACACAACACAAACACACCACACACTCACACAACACAACACACACACACAACACACACTCACACACAGGTGGTGCCACAGGTGAGTGATTCAGGTGCTTGATGTAGCTAATTGACCGTTAAATCCTTCTGCGTGTACGTTCTGGGTCTCCCTTAAGAGGAGTTGTTTTCCCACCGTCTCAGGATTCTCCTGGGAATCCCACTCCGCTCCGGCCAGAACACGGAACGCCGACCCAGACCTGCTGATGACGTGTCATAATGGATGTGTTCCAGCTGGCTCCCTATTCCCTGTATAGTGCACTCATTTAGACCAGGGCCCACAGGGGAGATGGGCTTCTGTTTGGAACACAGGACAGGTCTTTTTTCCATCAATGATTTGTTCATAACGTTGGCTCTGCTTCCGTCTCCTGACACCTGATAAAGCCGCTCTGTACCTTGAACACACACCCTTATATACACACACACACCTACACACACTTAGACATGCACACACACACTCACACATATAAACACCTCACACTGAGCTCCATTGAAAGCCTCAGAGGCAGTAATTACCAGAGTAATTGATGGTGGGTTCCGGGGAATGGCGCTGTGTGTGTGTGTGTGCACGCATGTGGGTGTGTGTGTGGTTGTGTGTGTGTGCATGTGGTTGTGTATGTGTGTGTGCATGTGGGTGTGTGTATGTGTGTGTGTGTGCATGTGGGTGTGTGGGTGTATGTGTGTGTGTGTATGTGTGTGTGTGTGCATGTGGTTGTGTGTGTGCATGTGGTTGTGTGGGTGTATGTGTGTATGTGTGTGTGTGTGTGTGTGTGTGTGTGTGTAAGGGAGGAGTAGGAGGGGCTCACACATCTGTCAGTGTTCAGTTATCCTGTGGCGAACAGACAAACAGACCTGTACTGTCTTACACTGGCCACGCCTCCTCATTTAATGGATATATGGTTACTGTGACAAACTGTCCCTTAGGCCACTTCAGACAGGGACTCCAGACAGGGACTTCAGACAGAGACTTCAGACATGGACCCCAGACAGGGACTTCAGACGGGGACCCCAGACAGCGACTCCAGACAGGGACCCCAGACAGCAACTTCAGACAGAGACTCCAGACAGGGACTCCAGACAGGGACTCCAGACAGCGACTCCAGACAGGGACTCCAGACAGGGACTCCAGACAGCGACTCCAGACAGCGACTCCAGACAGGGACTCCAGACAGGGACTCCAGACAGGGACTCCAGACAGGGACTTCAGACAGGGACTTCAGACAGGGACTCCAGACAGGGACTTCAGACAGCGACTCCAGACAGGGACTCCAGACAGGGACTCCAGACAGCGACTCCAGACAGCGACTCCAGATAGGGACTCCAGACAGCGACTCCAGACAGCGACTCCAGACAGCGACTCCAGACAGGGACCCCAGACAGCAACTTCAGACAGGGACTCCAGACAGGGACCCCAGACTGCAACTTCAGACAGGGACTTCAGACAGGGACTCCAGACAGCAACTTCAGACAGGGACTTCAGACAGGGACTCCAGACAGCAACTTCAGACAGGGACTTCAGACAGGGACCCCATACAGGGACTTCAGACAAGGACCCCAGACAGCGACTCCAGACAGGGACCCCAGACAGGGACTTCAGACAGCGACTCCAGACAGGGACCCCAGACAGGGACCCCAGACAGGGACTCCAGACAGGGACTCCAGACAGCGACTTCAGACAGGGACTCCAGACAGGGTCTCCAGACAGGGACTCCAGACAGGGACCCCAGACAGGGACCCCAGACAGGGACTCCAGACAGGGACTCCAGACAGGGACTCCAGACAGCGACTTCAGACAGCGACTTCAGACAGGGACCCCAGACAGCGACTCCAGACAGGGACTTCAGACAGAGACTCCAGACAGCGACTTCAGACAGGGACCCCAGACAGCGACTCCAACATGTACTTTTCTTCCTTTTTCATCTCTTCTCCACTTCTCTGCTTTTCTCTGCTCTACTATTTTAATGCTTCTATCTCTCCATCCCTCTCCATCCCTCACCTCTCCATCCCTCTCCTCTCATCCCTCTCCTCTCACCCCTCTCCTCTCCATCCCTCATCCCTCTCCTCTCCATCCCTCACCTCTCCATCCCTCACCTCTCCATCCCTCACCTCTCCATCCCTCACCTCTCCATCCCTCTCCTCTCATCCCTCTCCTCTCCATCCCTCACCTCTCCATCCCTCACCTCTCCACCCCTCACCTCTCCATCCCTCTCCTCTCCATCCCTCACCTCTCCATCCCTCACCTCTCCATCCCTCTCCTTTCCATCCCTCACCTTTCCATCCCTCTCCTTTCCATCCCTCTCCTTTCCATCCCTCACCTCTCCATCCCTCACCTCTCCATCCCTCAGCTCTCCATCCCTCAACTCTCCATCCTTCACCTCTCCATCCTTTACCTCTCCACCCCTCACCTCTCCATCCCTCACCTCTCTCCATCCCTCACCTCTCATCCCTCCTCTCCATCCCTCACCTCTCCATCCCTCACCTCTCCATCCCTCACCTCTCCATCCCTCATCTCTCCATCCCTCACCTCTCCATCCCTCAGCTCTCCATCCCTCACCTCTCCATCCCTCACCTCTCCATCCCTCTCCTCTCATCCCTCTCCTCTCCATCCCTCAGCTCTCCATCCCTCAGCTCTCCATCCCTCAGCTCTCCATCCCTCACCTCTCCATCCCTCATCTCTCCATCCCTCACCTCTCCATCCCTCACCTCTCCATCCCTCTCCTCTCATCCCTCTCCTCTCCATCCCTCACCTCTCCATCCCTCACCTCTCCATCCCTCACCTCTCCATCCCTCTCCTCTCATCCCTCTCCTCTCCATCCCTCACCTCTCCATCCCTCACCTCTCCATCCCTCTCCTCTCCATCCCTCTCCTCTCCATCCCTCACCTCTCCATCCCTCACCTCTCCATCCCTCTCCTCTCCATCCCTCACCTTTCCATCCCTCTCCTTTCCATCCCTCTCCTTTCCATCCCTCACCTCTCCATCCCTCACCTCTCCATCCCTCAGCTCTCCATCCCTCAACTCTCCATCCTTCACCTCTCCATCCTTTACCTCTCCACCCCTCACCTCTCCATCCCTCACCTCTCTCCATCCCTCACCTCTCATCCCTCCTCTCCATCCCTCACCTCTCCATCCCTCACCTCTCCATCCCTCACCTCTCCATCCCTCATCTCTCCATCCCTCACCTCTCCATCCCTCAGCTCTCCATCCCTCACCTCTCCATCCCTCACCTCTCCATCCCTCTCCTCTCATCCCTCTCCTCTCCATCCCTCAGCTCTCCATCCCTCAGCTCTCCATCCCTCAGCTCTCCATCCCTCACCTCTCCATCCCTCATCTCTCCATCCCTCACCTCTCCATCCCTCACCTCTCCATCCCTCTCCTCTCATCCCTCTCCTCTCCATCCCTCCTCTCCATCCCTCACCTCTCCATCCCTCTCCTCTCCATCCCTCACCTCTCCATCTCTCACCTCTCCATCCCTCACCTCTCCATCCCTCACCTCTCCATCCCTCACCTCTCCATCCCTCTCCTTTCCATCCCTCTCCTTTCCATCCCTCACCTCTCCATCCCTCACCTCTCCATCTCTCACCTCTCCATCTCTCACCTCTCCATCCCTCACCTCTCCATCTCTCACCTCTCCATCCCATCTCCTCTCCATCTCTCACCTCTCCATCCCATCTCCTCTCCATCTCTCACCTCTCCATCTCTCACCTCTCCATCCCTCACCTCTCCATCTCTCACCTCTCCATCCCTCACCTCTCCATCTCTCACCTCTCCATCCCTCACCTCTCCATCTCTCACCTTTCCATCTCTCACCTTTCCATCCCTCACCTCTCCATCCCTCACCTCTCCATCTCTCACCTCTCCATCCCTCACCTCTCCATCCCTCACCTCTCCATCCCTCACCTCTCCATCCCTCTCCTTTCCATCCCTCACCTCTCCATCCCTCTCCTTTCCATCCCTCACCTCTCCATCCCTCACCTCTCCATCCCTCTCCTCTCCATCTCTCACCTCTCCATCCATCCCTCTCCTCTCCATCCCTCACCTCTCCATCCCTCACCTCTCCATCCCTCACCTCTCCATCTCTCACCTCTCCATCCCTCACCTCTCCATCTCTCACCTCTCCATCCCTCACCTTTCCATCTCTCACCTTTCCATCCCTCTCCTCTCCATCCCTCACCTCTCCATCCCATCTCCTTTCCATCCCTCACCTCTCCATCTCTCACCTCTCCATCCCTCACCTCTCCATCTCTCACCTCTCCATCCCTCACCTTTCCATCTCTCACCTTTCCATCCCTCACCTCTCCATCCCTCACCTCTCCATCCCATCTCCTTTCCATCCCTCACCTCTCCATCTCTCACCTCTCCATCCTCACCTCTCCATCCCTCTCCTCTCCATCCCATCTCCTTTCCATCCCTCACCTCTCCATCTCTCACCTCTCCATCCCTCACCTCTCCATCCCTCACCTCTCCATCTCTCACCTCTCCATCTCTCACCTCTCCATCCCTCACCTCTCCATCCCATCTCCTTTCCATCCCTCACCTCTCCATCTCTCACCTCTCCATCCCTCACCTCTCCATCCCTCACCTCTCCATCCCTCTCCTATCCATCCCTCTCCTCTCCATCCCTCACCTCTCCATCTCTCTCCTCTCCTTTCTTGTTCTTTTCTCAAGATGCTTTACTTTTGTATTACTTTTCTCCTCTCTCCTTCTCTCCTCCTGCTCTAATTTCCTCTCTCCTCTGCTCTCTCCTTCTTTCCTCTCCTCCTCCTCCTCTCGTCCTCCTCTTCTCCTCTTCAGACCAGTAGCCTGTGGGCCCTTCGAGACTAGTAGGGGATGAAATTGCTAAACTAAACTCTATTCACCAAGCTCTGCAAACCCTGATTTGCACTTAAACCCCCTCTCGTTAAAATGTATCTGTTTATTAAACCAATTAAACCAATTTAAATGGTGGGGAGAAGAAAAAATGACATGTACTGTTCTCATACCTTGCTTTGAATTGGCTCACACACTCATGCACACGCACTTACACATCAATTAGCAATGGCTTGTGCTATGTTTGTGTACGAGTGTGTATAATTATGCTTCTGACGCACGCTGTGGTTGCGTGAAAAATGAATAATTAATACACTAGCACTCAGAGGGAGAAGTCGGGCAAAAATCATCTCAGAACATGAGAGGAAAAAACTACAATTTGAAATCAGGACAGTTGTGTGTATCTGGAACACTGTGCCTTTATAATATGTCCTGTATTAAAGACTTAGCTTTTATCTGGTATTTATGTTAATGCTACTGGTCCTACATGTTCATGATTATAAAATACCACCATCAATGATCGCCTTAACTCTCCCTAAACAAAGTCATGCATAAAGTGTCTTTCTAATACATTACGCTTTTTCATAGGCTTTTTCATAGGGTTTTTCAAAATGGCACCCTATTCCCTATGGGCCCTGGTCAAGAAGTAGTGCACTATATAGGGAATAAGGGGCCTTTTGGAACACAGCTATAGATTACTCATAAACAAGTTAAAATGGTCCGTTTGGTATTGATCTGACCAGAGTGTCTATAAACGGGATTATTAGATTATATTTAAACCGATCAACAACAAAATCCTAAATGAAGGATTTGGGATTGAGGATGTACCGGGGGCGTTGGTTGGACCACTTGAGACCAGGTGGCTGATGTGGGGGGGATTAGGGGCAGGGGTAAACAGACCCCTTAAAATCCACTTAATGCTTTTCCATTGACTGACTGAATGAGAAATATGTTGACACACACACACACACACACACACACACACACACACACACACACACACACACACACACACACACACACACACACACACACACACACACACACACACGCCAACCCAACCTCTGAGCAACATGTTGCTATAATGTGCAATGGGGGTTTACTACGTACGTGTGTGTGTGTGTGTGTGTGTGTGTGTGTGTGTGTGTGTGTGTGTGTGTGTGTGTGTGTGTGTGTGTGTGTGTGTGTGTGTGTGTGTGTGTGTGTGTGTGTGTGTGTGTGTGTGTGTGTGTGTGTGTGTGTGTGTGTGTGTGTGTGTGTGTGCGCGCGCGCGCGCGTTGGGTTAACTGTGAGGTATATGTGCCTTTTGGCCTCCGTCTGCCAAATAGCAGCCGGTAATACTTTGATGGTGTAAAATATGTGTAATCTACTGCGCTGTGTGACGCAATCACAGCTCCTTGTTGAAATTAGGATGAAGGGAGAGTTTAAAAAACAGAGAGTTTTAGAAAAGGATTCTATGGCTGCTTAGTTCCATCACGAAATATGTCAACAAGGATCTACTGTAGGGCATAGAGCGAGGTGAAACCGTAGTGTATCACAGCTGCTCCTGAATTCACTTCCTACCCCTTTGTCCACCTCAGAGTTTCCCAAACTCAGCCCTGGGGACCACTAGGGGGCGCGCATTTCAGTTGTTTTGCCCCTAGCACTACACAGTTGATTGAAATGATCAACTCATCATCAAGCTTTAATGGACTGAATCCGCTGTGGAGTGCTGGGGCAAAAAGCTAAACATGCACCCCTTGGGGGAGAAACACTGTCCTAACTATTCAATGTTTGGGAGGAAGGATGGGAGAGAGGGAGGGAGGGAGGGAGGGAGGAAGGGAGAGAGGGAGGAAGGAAGGAAGGAACGGAGGGAGGGAGGGAGGTGAGGAAGGAAGTGAGGGAGAAAGAGAGGGAGGGAGGAAGGAAGGAACGGAGGGAGGGAGGGAGTGAGGAAGGAAGTGAGGGAGGGAGGGAGGGAGGGAGGGAGGGAGGGAGGAAGAGAGGGAGGAGGGAAGGGAGGGAGGGAGACGCTTCACTATTACACTGCTTATACCTATCTTAACAGTTCAGATCACACTCACCACACCGTCTAAGACCTTGACCTTTACCCTTTGTGTGTGATGTCATCCCCAGCGGTGCTCAGTGATAGGCTGCTGCTGCTGTCGTTCCTGGAGAAGAGCCAGGTGTGTGTAGTCTATCTGAACAGGAAGAACCAGGGATCACCTGACACCAGCCACCGACTGGAGAAACTCTCCCCATCAGAACTCAAGGCACAGTACACACACACTGCACACACACACTATATACACACACTGCACACACACACACTATATACACACACTACACACACACACTATATATACACACTACACACACACACACTATATACACACACTGCACACACACACTGCACACACACACTACACACACACACTGCACACACACACTATACACACACACTGCACACACACTGCACACACACACTATATATACACAAACTGCACACACACACACACACACACACACACTATATATACACACACTGCACACTATATATACACACACTGCACACACACACACACACACACTATATACACACACTACACACACACACACACATACTATATATAAAAAAGTATGTGGACACCCCTTCAAATGAGTGGATTTGGCTATTTCGGCCACACCGTTGCTGACAGGTGTATGAAATCGAGCACACAGCCATGCAATCTCCATAGACAAACATTGTCAGTAGAATGGCCTTCCAGAAGAGCTCAGTGACTTTCAACGTGGCACCGTCATAGGATGCCACCTTTCCAACAAGTAATTTAGTCAAATTTCTGCCCTGCTAGAGCTGCCCCAGTCAACTGTAAGTGCTGGTATTGTGAAGTGGAAACGTTTAGGAGCAACAACGGCTCAGCTGCGAAGTGGTAGGCCACACAAGCTCACAGAACTGGACCAGCGAGTGCTGAATCGCATAGCATGTAAAAACATATATTTTTTTAAATACAGAATTCCAAAAAAACGACCCAATTCCAAATTGCCTCTGGAAGCAACATAGGCACAATATCTGTTCGTTGGGAGCTTCATAAATTGGGTTTCCATGGCTTAACAGCCGCACACAGAGGAAATGTGATCTCTGAAGTGATTAATCACGCTTCACCATCTGGAAATCTGAGTTTGGCGGATGCCAGGAGAACGCTACCTGTCCCAATGTAAAGTCTGGTGGAAGAGGTGTAATGGTCTGGGGCTGTTTTGGTGTTGGTTCGGGCCCCTTAGTTCCAGTGAAGGGAAATCTTAAAGCTACGGCATACAATGACATTCTAGACGATTCCGTGCTTCCAACTTTGTGGCAACAGTTTGGGGAAGGTCCTTTCCTGTTTCACCCTCACAATTCCCCCGTGCACAAAGAGAGGTCCATACAGAAATGGTTTGTCGAGATGGGTGTGGAAGAACTTGACTGGCCTGCACAGAGCCCTGACCTCAACCCCATCAAGCATCTTCGGGATGAATTGGAACGCCAACTGGGAGCCAGGCCTAATCGTCCAACATCAGTGCCAGACCTCACTAATGCTCTTGTGGCTGAATGGAAGCAAGTCCCCGCAGAAATGTTCCAACATCTAGTGGAAACCCTTCCCAGAAGAGTGGAGGCTGTTATAGCAGCAAAGGGGGACCAACTCCATATTAATGCCCATGATTTTGGAATGACCACTATACCAGCCGTATGGTGAGACCTCTATACCAGCCGTATGATGAGACCTCTATACCAGCCGTATGGTGAGACCACTATACCAGCAGTATGGTGAGACCTCTATACCAGCCGTATCAGACCACTATACCAGACGTATGGTGAGACCTCTATACCAGCCGTATGGTGAGACCACTATACCAGCCGTATGGTGAGACCTCTATACCAGCCGTATGGTGAGACCTCTATACCAGCCGTATGGTGAGACCTCTATACCAGCCGTATAGTGAGACCTCTATACCAGCCTTATGGTGAGACCTCTATACCAGCCGTATGGTGAGACCTCTATACCAGCCGTATGGTGAGACCTCTATACCAGCCGTATGGTGAGACCTCTATACCAGCCGTATGGTGAGACCTCTATACCAGCCGTATGGTGAGACCACTATACTAGCCGTATGGTGAGACCTCTATACCAGCCGTATCAGACCTCTATACCAGCCGTATGGTCAGACCTCTATACCAGCCGTATGGTGAGACCTCTATACCAGCCGTATCAGACCTCTATACCAGCCGTATGGTCAGACCTCTATACCAGCCGTATGGTGAGACCTCTATACCAGCCGTATCAGACCTCTATACCAGCCGTATGGTCAGACCTCTATACCAGCCGTATGGTGAGACCTCTATACCAGCCGTATCAGACCTCTATACCAGCCGTATCAGACCTCTATACCAGCCGTATCAGACCTCTATACCAGCCGTATGGTGAGACCTCTATACCAGCCGTATGGTGAGACCTCTATACCAGCCGTATGGTGAGACCACTATACCAGCCGTATGGTGAGACCTCTATACCAGCCGTATGGTGAGACCACTATACCAGCAGTATGGTGAGACCTCTTTACCAGCCGTATGGTGAGACCACTATACCAGCAGTATGGTGAGACCTCTATACCAGCCGTATGGTGAGACCACTATACCAGCAGTATGGTGAGACCTCTATACCAGCCGTATCAGACCACTATACCAGCCGTATGGTGAGACCTCTATACCAGCCGTATGGTGAGACCTCTATACCAGCCGTATCAGACCTCTAATACCAGCCGTATGGTGAGACCTCTATACCAGCCGTATGGTGAGACCTCTATACCAGCCGTATGGTGAGACCTCTATACCAGCCGTATGGTGAGACCTCTATACCAGCCGTATGGTGAGACCACTATACTAGCCGTATGGTGTGACCTCTATACCAGCCGTATGGTGAGACCTCTATACCAGCCGTATGGTGAGACCTCTATACCAGCCGTATGGTGAGACCACTATACCAGCCGTATGGTGAGACCTCTATACCAGCAGTATGGTGAGACCTCTTTACCAGCCGTATGGTGAGACCTCTATACCAGCCGTATGGTGAGACCTCTTTACCAGCCGTATGGTGAGACCACTATACCAGCAGTATGGTGAGACCACTATACCAGCCGTATGGTGAGACCTCTATACCAGCAGTATGGTGAGACCTCTTTACCAGCCGTATGGTGAGACCTCTATACCAGCCGTATGGTGAGACCTCTTTACCAGCCGTATGGTGAGACCACTATACCAGCAGTATGGTGAGACCTCTATACCAGCCGTATCAGACCACTATACCAGCCGTATGGTGAGACCTCTATACCAGCCGTATGGTGAGACCTCTATACCAGCCGTATCAGACCTCTAATACCAGCCGTATGGTGAGACCTCTATACCAGCCGTATGGTGAGACCTCTATACCAGCCGTATGGTGAGACCTCTATACCAGCCGTATGGTGAGACCTCTATACCAGCCATATGGTGAGACCTCTATACCAGCCGTATGGTGAGACCTCTATACCAGCCGTATGGTGAGACCTCTATACCAGCCGTATGGTGAGACCTCTATACCAGCCGTATGGTGAGACCTCTATACCAGCCGTATGGTGAGACCTCTATACCAGCCGTATGGTGAGACCACTATACCAGCCGTATGGTGAGACCACTATACCAGCCGTATGGTGAGACCTCTATACCAGCCGTATGGTGAGACCTCTATACCAGCCGTATCAGACCACTATACCAGCCGTATGGTGAGACCTCTATACCAGCCGTATCAGACCTCTATACCAGCCGTATGGTGAGACCTCTATACCAGCCGTATGGTGAGACCTCTATACCAGCCGTATGGCGAGACCTCTATACCAGCCGTATGGTGAGACCACTATACCAGCCGTATCAGACCTCTATACCAGCCGTATGGTGAGACCACTATACCAGCCATATGGTGAGACCTCTATACCAGCCGTATGGTGAGACCTCTATACCAGCCATATGGTGAGACTTCTATACCAGCCGTATCAGACCTCTATACCAGCCGTATGGTGAGACCACTATACCAGCCGTATGGTGAGAACACTATACCAGCCGTATGGTGAGACCACTATACCAGCCGTATCAGACCTCTATACCAGCCGTATCAGACCTCTATACCAGCCGTATCAGACCTCTATACCAGCCGTATGGTGAGACCACTATACCAGCCGTATGGTGAGACCTCTATACCAGCCGTATCAGACCTCTATACCAGCCGTATCAGACCTCTATACCAGCCGTATGGTGAGACCACTATACCAGCCGTATGGTGAGACCACTATACCAGCCGTATCAGACCTCTATACCAGCCGTATCAGACCTCTATACCAGCCGTATGGTGAGACCACTATACCAGCCGTATCAGACCTCTATACCAGCCGTATCAGACCTCTATACCAGCCGTATGGTGAGACCTCTATACCAGCCGTATGGTGAGACCTCTATACCAGCCGTATGGTGAGACCTCTATACCAGCCGTATGGTGAGACCTCTATACCAGCCGTATGGTGAGACCTCTATACCAGCCGTATCAGACCTCTATACCAGCCGTATGGTGAGACCTCTATACCAGCCGTATGGTGAGACCTCTATACCAGCCGTATGGTGAGACCTCTATACCAGCCATATGGTGAGACCTCTATACCAGCCGTATCAGACCTCCATTCCAGCCGTATGGTGAGACCTCTATACCAGCCGTATGGTGAGACCTCTATACCGGCCGTATCAGACCTCCATTCCAGCCGTATGGTGAGACCTCTATACCAGCCGTATCAGACCTCCATTCCAGCCGTATGGTGAGACCTCTATACCAGCCGTATGGTGAGACCACTATACCAGCCGTATGGTGAGACCACTATACCAGCCGTATCAGACCTCTATACCAGCCGTATGGTGAGACCTCTATACCAGCCATATGGTGAGACCACTATACCAGCCGTATGGTGAGACCTCTATACCAGCCGTATGGTGAGACCTCTATACCAGCCATATGGTGAGACCTCTATACCAGCCGTATCAGACCTCTATACCATCCGTATGGTGAGACCACTATACCAGCCGTATCAGACCTCTATACCAGCCGTATCAGACCTCTATACCAGCCGTGTGGTGAGAACTCTATACCAGCCGTATCAGACCTCTATACCAGCCGTATCAGACCTCTATACCAGCCGTATCAGACCTCTATACCAGCCGTAGGGTGAGACCTCTATACCAGCCGTATGGTGAGACCTGTATACCAGCCGTATGGTGAGACCTCTATACCAGCCGTATGGTGAGACCTCTATACCAGCCGTATGGTGAGACCTCTATACCAGCCGTATGGTGAGACCTCTATACCAGCCATATGGTGAGACCTCTATACCAGCCGTATCAGACCTCCATTCCAGCCGTATGGTGAGACCTCTATACCAGCCGTATGGTGAGACCTCTATACCGGCCGTATGGTGAGACCACTATACCAGCCGTATGGTGAGACCACTATACCAGCCGTATGGTGAGACCACTATACCAGCCGCATCAGACCTCTATACCAGCCGTATGGTGAGACCTCTATACCAGCCATATGGTGAGACCACTATACCAGCCGTATGGTGAGACCACTATACCAGCCGTATGGTGAGACCTCTATACCAGCCATATGGTGAGACCTCTATACCAGCCGTATCAGACCACTATTCCAGCCGTATGGTGAGACCTCTATACCAGCCGTATGGTGAGACCACTATACCAGCCGTATGGTGAGACCTCTATACCAGCTGTATCAGACCTCTATACCAGCCGTATCAGACCTCTATACCAGCAGTATCAGACCTCTATACCAGCCGTATCAGACCTCTATACCAGCCGTATGGTGAGACCTCTATACCAGCCGTATGGTGAGACCTCTATACCAGCCGTATGGTGAGACCTCTATACCAGCCGTATCAGACCTCTATACCAGCCGTATCAGACCTCTATACCAGCAGTATCAGACCTCTATACCAGCCGTATGGTGAGACCTCTATACCAGCCGTATGGTGAGACCTCTATACCAGCCGTATCAGACCTCTATACCAGCCGTATCAGACCTCTATACAAGCCGTATCAGACCTCTATACCAGCCGTATGGTGAGACCTCTATACCAGCCGTATGGTGAGACCTCTATACCAGCCGTATCAGATCTCTATACCAGCCGTATGGTGAGACCTCTATACCAGCCGTATCAGACCTCTATACCAGCCGTATCAGACCTCTATACCAGCCGTATCAGACCTCTATACCAGCCGTATGGTGAGACCTCTATACCAGCCGTATGGTGAGACCTCTATACCAGCCGTATCAGATCTCTATACCAGCCGTATGGTGAGACCTCTATACCAGCCATATGGTGAGACCACTATACCAGCCGTATGGTGAGACCTCTATACCAGCCGTGTGGTGAGACCTCTATACCAGCCATATGGTGAGACCTCTATACCAGCCGTATCAGACCTCTATTCCAGCCGTATGGTGAGACCTCTATACCAGCCGTATGGTGAGACCACTATACCAGCCGTATGGTGAGACCTCTATACCAGCCGTATGGTGAGACCTCTATACCGGCCGTATGGTGAGACCTCTATACCAGCCATATGGTGAGACCTCTATACCAGCCGTATCAGACCTGTATTCCAGCCGTATGGTGAGACCTCTATACAAGCCGTATGGTGAGACCACTATACCAGCCGTATGGTGAGACCTCTATACCAGCCGTATCAGACCTCTATACCAGCCGTATGGTGAGACCACTATACCAGCCGTATCAGACCTCTATACCAGCCGTATCAGACCTCTATACCAGCCGTATCAGACCTCTATACCAGCCGTATCAGACCTCTATACCAGCCGTATGGTGAGACCACTATACCAGCCTTATGGTGAGACCTCTATACCAGCCGTATCAGACCTCTATACCAGCCGTATGGTGAGACCTCTATACCAGCCGTATGGTGAGACCTCTATACCAGCCGTATGGTGAGACCTCTATACCAGCCGTATCAGACCTCTATACCAGCCGTATGGTGAGACCTCTATACCAGCCGTATCAGACCTCTATACCAGCCGTATCAGACCTCTATACCAGCCGTATGGTGAGACCTCTATACCAGCCATATGGTGAGACCTCTATACCAGCCGTATCAGACCTCCATTCCAGCCGTATGGTGAGACCTCTATACCAGCAGTATGGTGAGACCTCTATACCGGCCGTATCAGACCTCCATTCCAGCCGTATGGTGAGACCTCTATACCAGCCGTATCAGACCTCCATTCCAGCCGTATGGTGAGACCTCTATACCAGCCGTATGGTGAGACCACTATACCAGCCGTATGGTGAGACCTCTATACCAGCCGTATCAGACCTCTATACCAGCCGTATGGTGAGACCTCTATACCAGCCGTATGGTGAGACCACTATACCAGCCGTATGGTGAGACCTCTATACCAGCCGTATGGTGAGACCTCTATACCAGCCGTATGGTGAGACCTCTATACCAGCCGTATCAGACCTCTATACCATCCGTATGGTGAGACCACTATACCAGCCGTATCAGACCTCTATACCAGCCGTATCAGACCTCTATACCAGCCGTGTGGTGAGAACTCTATACCAGCCGTATCAGACCTCTATACCAGCCGTATCAGACCTCTATACCAGCCGTATCAGACCTCTATACCAGCCGTAGGGTGAGACCTCTATACCAGCCGTATGGTGAGACCTCTATACCAGCCGTATGGTGAGACCTCTATACCAGCCGTATGGTGAGACCTCTATACCAGCCGTATGGTGAGACCTCTATACCAGCCGTATGGTGAGACCTCTATACCAGCCATATGGTGAGACCTCTATACCAGCCGTATCAGACCTCCATTCCAGCCGTATGGTGAGACCTCTATACCAGCCGTATGGTGAGACCTCTATACCGGCCGTATGGTGAGACCACTATACCAGCCGTATGGTGAGACCACTATACCAGCCGTATGGTGAGACCACTATACCAGCCGCATCAGACCTCTATACCAGCCGTATGGTGAGACCTCTATACCAGCCATATGGTGAGACCACTATACCAGCCGTATGGTGAGACCACTATACCAGCCGTATGGTGAGACCTCTATACCAGCCATATGGTGAGACCTCTATACCAGCCGTATCAGACCACTATTCCAGCCGTATGGTGAGACCTCTATACCAGCCGTATGGTGAGACCACTATACCAGCCGTATGGTGAGACCTCTATACCAGCTGTATCAGACCTCTATACCAGCCGTATCAGACCTCTATACCAGCAGTATCAGACCTCTATACCAGCCGTATCAGACCTCTATACCAGCCGTATGGTGAGACCTCTATACCAGCCGTATGGTGAGACCTCTATACCAGCCGTATGGTGAGACCTCTATACCAGCCGTATCAGACCTCTATACCAGCCGTATCAGACCTCTATACCAGCAGTATCAGACCTCTATACCAGCCGTATCAGACCTCTATACCAGCCGTATGGTGAGACCACTATACCAGCCTTATGGAAGACCACTATACCAGCCGTATGGTGAGAACTCTATACCAGCCGTATCAGACCTCTATACCAGCCGTATCAGACCTCTATACAAGCCGTATCAGACCTCTATACCAGCCGTATGGTGAGACCTCTATACCAGCCGTATGGTGAGACCTCTATACCAGCCGTATCAGATCTCTATACCAGCCGTATGGTGAGACCTCTATACCAGCCGTATCAGACCTCTATACCAGCCGTATCAGACCTCTATACCAGCCGTATGGTGAGACCTCTATACCAGCCGTATGGTGAGACCTCTATACCAGCCGTATCAGATCTCTATACCAGCCGTATGGTGAGACCTCTATACCAGCCATATGGTGAGACCACTATACCAGCCGTATGGTGAGACCTCTATACCAGCCGTGTGGTGAGACCTCTATACCAGCCATATGGTGAGACCTCTATACCAGCCGTATCAGACCTCTATTCCAGCCGTATGGTGAGACCTCTATACCAGCCGTATGGTGAGACCACTATACCAGCCGTATGGTGAGACCTCTATACCAGCCGTATGGTGAGACCTCTATACCGGCCGTAACGTGAGACCTCTATACCAGCCATATGGTGAGACCTCTATACCAGCCGTATCAGACCTCTATTCCAGCCGTATGGTGAGACCTCTATACCAGCCGTATGGTGAGACCACTATACCAGCCGTATGGTGAGACCTCTATACCAGCCGTATCAGACCTCTATACCAGCCGTATGGTGAGACCACTATACCAGCCGTATCAGACCTCTATACCAGCCGTATCAGACCTCTATACCAGCCGTATCAGACCTCTATACCAGCCGTATCAGACCTCTATACCAGCCGTATGGTGAGACCACTATACCAGCCTTATGGTGAGACCTCTATACCAGCCGTATCAGACCTCTATACCAGCCGTATGGTGAGACCTCTATACCAGCCGTATGGTGAGACCTCTATACCAGCCGTATGGTGAGACCTCTATACCAGCCGTATCAGACCTCTATACCAGCCGTATGGTGAGACCTCTATACCAGCCGTATCAGACCTCTATACCAGCCGTATCAGACCTCTATACCAGCCGTATGGTGAGACCTCTATACCAGCCGTATGGTGAGACCTCTATACCAGCCGTATCAGACCTCTATACCAGCCGTATGGTGAGACCTCTATACCAGCCGTATGGTGAGACCTCTATACCAGCCGTATCAGACCTCTATTCCAGCCGTATGGTGAGACCTCTATACCAGCCGTATCAGACCTCTATACCAGCCGTATGGTGAGACCTCTATACCAGCCGTATGGTGAGACCTCTATACCAGCCGTATGGTGAGACCTCTATACCAGCCGTATCAGACCTCTATACCAGCCGTATGGTGAGACCTCTATACCAGCCGTATGGTGAGACCACTATACCAGCCGTATGGTGAGACCTCTATACCAGCCGTATGGTGAGACCTCTATACCAGCCGTATGGTGAGACCTCTATACCAGCCGTATCAGACCTCTATACCAGCCGTATGGTGAGACCACTATACCAGCCGTATCAGACCTCTATACCAGCCGTATCAGACCTCTATACCAGCCGTATGGTGAGACCACTATACCAGCCGTATCAGACCTCTATACCAGCCGTATCAGACCTCTATACCAGCCGTATCAGACCTCTATACCAGCCGTAGGTGAGACCTCTATACCAGCCGTATGGTGAGACCTCTATACCAGCCGTATGGTGAGACCTCTATACCAGCCGTATGGTGAGACCTCTATACCAGCCGTATGGTGAGACCTCTATACCAGCCGTATGGTGAGACCTCTATACCAGCCGTATGGTGAGACCTCTATACCAGCCGTATCAGACCTCTATTCCAGCCGTATGGTGAGACCTCTATACCAGCCGTATGGTGAGACCTCTATACCAGCCGTATGGTGAGACCACTATACCAGCCGTATGGTGAGACCACTATACCAGCCGTATGGTGAGACCTCTATACCAGCCGTATCAGACCTCTATACCAGCCGTATGGTGAGACCTCTATACCAGCCGTATGGTGAGACCACTATACCAGCCGTATGGTGAGACCTCTATACCAGCCGTATGGTGAGACCTCTATACCAGCCGTATGGTGAGACCTCTATACCAGCCGTATCAGACCACTATACCAGCCGTATGGTGAGACCTCTATACCAGCCGTATGGTGAGACCACTATACCAGCCGTATGGTGAGACCTCTATACCAGCCGTATCAGACCTCTATACCAGCCGTATCAGACCTCTATACCAGCAGTATCAGACCTCTATACCAGCCGTATCAGACCTCTATACCAGCCGTATGGTGAGACCACTATACCAGCCTTATGGTGAGACCACTATACCAGCCGTATGGTGAGACCTCTATACCAGCCGTATCAGACCTCTATACCAGCCGTATCAGACCTCTATACCAGCCGTATCAGACCTCTATACCAGCCGTATGGTGAGACCTCTATACCAGCCGTATGGTGAGACCTCTATACCAGCCGTATCAGACCTCTATACCAGCCGTATGGTGAGACCTCTATACCAGCCGTATCAGACCTCTATACCAGCCGTATCAGACCTCTATACCAGCCGTATGGTGAGACCTCTATACCAGCCGTATGGTGAGACCTCTATACCAGCCGTATCAGATCTCTATACCAGCCGTATGGTGAGACCTCTATACCAGCCATATGGTGAGACCTCTATACCAGCCGTATGGTGAGACCTCTATACCAGCCGTGTGGTGAGACCTCTATACCAGCCATATGGTGAGACCTCTATACCAGCCGTATCAGACCTCTATTCCAGCCGTATGGTGAGACCTCTATACCAGCCGTATGGTGAGACCACTATACCAGCCGTATGGTGAGACCTCTATACCAGCCGTATCAGACCTCTATACCAGCCGTATGGTGAGACCACTATACCAGCCGTATCAGACCTCTATACCAGCCGTATCAGACCTCTATACCAGCCGTATCAGACCTCTATACCAGCCGTATCAGACCTCTATACCAGCCGTATGGTGAGACCACTATACCAGCCTTATGGTGAGACCTCTATACCAGCCGTATCAGACCTCTATACCAGCCGTATGGTGAGACCTCTATACCAGCCGTATGGTGAGACCTCTATACCAGCCGTATGGTGAGACCTCTATACCAGCCGTATCAGACCTCTATACCAGCCGTATGGTGAGACCTCTATACCAGCCGTATCAGACCTCTATACCAGCCGTATCAGACCTCTATACCAGCCGTATCAGACCTCTATACCAGCCGTATGGTGAGACCTCTATACCAGCCGTATCAGATCTCTATACCAGCCGTATGGTGAGACCTCTATACCAGCCGTATCAGACCTCTATACCAGCCGTATCAGACCTCTATACCAGCCGTATCAGACCTATATACCAGCCGTATCAGACCTCTATACCAGCCGTATGGTGAGACCTCTATACCAGCCATATGGTGAGACCACTATACCAGCCGTATGGTGAGACCTCTATACCAGCCGTATGGTGAGACCTCTATACCAGCCATATGGTGAGACCTCTATACCAGCCGTATCAGACCACTATTCCAGCCGTATGGTGAGACCTCTATACCAGCCGTATGGTGAGACCACTATACCAGCCGTATGGTGAGACCTCTATACCAGCTGTATCAGACCTCTATACCAGCCGTATCAGACCTCTATACCAGCCGTATGGTGAGACCACTATACCAGCCTTATGGTGAGACCACTATACCAGCCGTATGGTGAGACCTCTATACCAGCCGTATCAGACCTCTATACCAGCCGTATCAGACCTCTATACAAGCCGTATCAGACCTCTATACCAGCCGTATGGTGAGACCTCTATACCAGCCGTATGGTGAGACCTCTATACCAGCCGTATCAGATCTCTATACCAGCCGTATGGTGAGACCTCTATACCAGCCGTATCAGACCTCTATACCAGCCGTATCAGACCTCTATACCAGCCGTATCAGACCTCTATACCAGCCGTATGGTGAGACCTCTATACCAGCCGTATGGTGAGACCTCTATACCAGCCGTATCAGATCTCTATACCAGCCGTATGGTGAGACCTCTATACCAGCCATATGGTGAGACCACTATACCAGCCGTATGGTGAGACCTCTATACCAGCCGTGTGGTGAGACCTCTATACCAGCCATATGGTGAGACCTCTATACCAGCCGTATCAGACCTCTATACCAGCCGTATGGTGAGACCTCTATACCAGCCGTATGGTGAGACCACTATACCAGCCGTATGGTGAGACCTCTATACCAGCCGTATGGTGAGACCTCTATACCAGCCGTATGGTGAGACCTCTATACCAGCCATATGGTGAGACCTCTATACCAGCCGTATCAGACCTGTATTCCAGCCGTATGGTGAGACCTCTATACAAGCCGTATGGTGAGACCACTATACCAGCCGTATGGTGAGACCTCTATACCAGCCGTATCAGACCTCTATACCAGCCGTATGGTGAGACCACTATACCAGCCGTATCAGACCTCTATACCAGCCGTATCAGACCTCTATACCAGCCGTATCAGACCTCTATACCAGCCGTATCAGACCTCTATACCAGCCGTATGGTGAGACCACTATACCAGCCTTATGGTGAGACCTCTATACCAGCCGTATCAGACCTCTATACCAGCCGTATGGTGAGACCTCTATACCAGCCGTATGGTGAGACCTCTATACCAGCCGTATGGTGAGACCTCTATACCAGCCGTATCAGACCTCTATACCAGCCGTATGGTGAGACCTCTATACCAGCCGTATCAGACCTCTATACCAGCCGTATCAGACCTCTATACCAGCCGTATCAGACCTCTATACCAGCCGTATGGTGAGACCTCTATACCAGCCGTATCAGATCTCTATACCAGCCGTATGGTGAGACCTCTATACCAGCCGTATCAGACCTCTATACCAGCCGTATCAGACCTCTATACCAGCCGTATCAGACCTCTATACCAGCCGTATCAGACCTCTATACCAGCCGTATGGTGAGACCTCTATACCAGCCGTATGGTGAGACCACTATACCAGCCGTATGGTGAGACCTCTATACCAGCCGTATGGTGAGACCTCTATACCAGCCATATGGTGAGACCTCTATACCAGCCGTATCAGACCACTATTCCAGCCGTATGGTGAGACCTCTATACCAGCCGTATGGTGAGACCACTATACCAGCCGTATGGTGAGACCTCTATACCAGCTGTATCAGACCTCTATACCAGCCGTATCAGACCTCTATACCAGCAGTATCAGACCTCTATACCAGCCGTATCAGACCTCTATACCAGCCGTATGGTGAGACCTCTATACCAGCCGTATGGTGAGACCTCTATACCAGCCGTATGGTGAGACCTCTATACCAGCCGTATCAGACCTCTATACCAGCCGTATCAGACCTCTATACCAGCCGTATCAGACCTCTATACCAGCCGTATCAGACCTCTATACCAGCCGTATGGTGAGACCTCTATACCAGCCGTATGGTGAGACCACTATACCAGCCGTATGGTGAGACCTCTATACCAGCCGTATCAGACCTCTATACCAGCCGTATCAGACCTCTATACCAGCCGTATCAGACCTCTATACCAGCCGTATGGTGAGACCTCTATACCAGCCGTATGGTGAGACCTCTATACCAGCCGTATCAGATCTCTATACCAGCCGTATCAGATCTCTATACCAGCCGTATGGTGAGACCTCTATACCAGCCGTATCAGACCTCTATACCAGCCGTATCAGACCTCTATACCAGCCGTATCAGACCTCTATACCAGCCGTATGGTGAGACCACTATACCAGCCGTATGGTGAGACCTCTATACCAGCCGTATCAGACCTCTATACCAGCCGTATGGTGAGACCTCTATACCAGCCGTATGGTGAGACCTCTATACCAGCCGTATGGTGAGACCTCTATACCAGCCGTATCAGACCTCTATACCAGCCGTATGGTGAGACCTCTATACCAGCCGTATCAGACCTCTATACCAGCCGTATCAGACCTCTATACCAGCCGTATCAGACCTCTATACCAGCCGTATGGTGAGACCTCTATACCAGCCGTATCAGACCTCTATACCAGCCGTATGGTGAGACCTCTATACCAGCCGTATCAGACCTCTATACCAGCCGTATCAGACCTCTATACCAGCCGTATCAGACCTCTATACCAGCCGTATCAGACCTCTATACCAGCCGTATGGTGAGACCTCTATACCAGCCGTATGGTGAGACCTCTATACCAGCCGTATGGTGAGACCTCTATACCAGCCGTATGGTGAGACCTCTATACCAGCCGTATGGTGAGACCTCTATACCAGCCGTATCAGACCTCTATACCAGCCGTATGGTGAGACCTCTATACCAGCCGTGTGGTGAGACCACTATACCAGCCGTAGGTGAGACCTCTATACCAGCCGTATCAGACCTCTATACCAGCCGTATCAGACCTCTATACCAGCCGTATGGTGAGACCTCTATACCAGCCGTATGGTGAGACCACTATACCAGCCGTATGGTGAGACCTCTATACCAGCCGTATCAGACCTCTATACCAGCCGTATCAGACCTCTATACCAGCCGTATCAGACCTCTATACCAGCCGTATGGTGAGACCTCTATACCAGCCGTATGGTGAGACCTCTATACCAGCCGTATCAGACCTCTATACCAGCCGTATGGTGAGACCTCTATACCAGCCGTATCAGACCTCTATACCAGCCGTATCAGACCTCTATACCAGCCGTATCAGACCTCTATACCAGCCGTATGGTGAGACCTCTATACCAGCCGTATGGTGAGACCTCTATACCAGCCGTATCAGACTCTATACCAGCCGTATGGTGAGACCTCTATACCAGCCGTATGGTGAGACCTCTATACCAGCCGTATGGTGAGACCTCTATACCAGCCGTTGGTGAGACCTCTATACCAGCCGTATGGTGAGACCTCTATACCAGCCGTATCAGACCTCTATACCAGCCGTATGGTGAGACCTCTATACCAGCCGTATGGTGAGACCACTATACCAGCCGTATGGTGAGACCTCTATACCAGCCGTATGGTGAGACCTCTATACCAGCCGTATGGTGAGACCTCTATACCAGCCGTATGGTGAGACCTCTATACCAGCCGTATCAGACCTCTATACCAGCCGTATGGTGAGACCTCTATACCAGCCGTATGGTGAGACCACTATACCAGCCGTATGGTGAGACCTCTATACCAGCCGTATCAGACCTCTATACCAGCCGTATGGTGAGACCTCTATACCAGCCGTATCAGACCTCTATACCAGCCGTATCAGACCTCTATACCAGCCGTATCAGACCTCTATACCAGCCGTATCAGACCTCTATACCAGCCGTATGGTGAGACCTCTATACCAGCCGTATGGTGAGACCTCTATACCAGCCGTATCAGACCTCTATACCAGCCGTATGGTGAGACCTCTATACCAGCCGTATGGTGAGACCTCTATACCAGCCGTATGGTGAGACCTCTATACCAGCCGTATCAGACCTCTATACCAGCCGTATGGTGAGACCTCTATACCAGCCGTATCAGACCTCTATACCAGCCGTATCAGACCTCTATACCAGCCGTATCAGACCTCTATACCAGCCGTATGGTGAGACCTCTATACCAGCCGTATCAGACCTCTATACCAGCCGTATGGTGAGACCTCTATACCAGCCGTATCAGACCTCTATACCAGCCGTATCAGACCTCTATACCAGCCGTATCAGACCTCTATACCAGCCGTATCAGACCTCTATACCAGCCGTATGGTGAGACCTCTATACCAGCCGTATGGTGAGACCTCTATACCAGCCGTATGGTGAGACCTCTATACCAGCCGTATGGTGAGACCTCTATACCAGCCGTATGGTGAGACCTCTATACCAGCCGTATCAGACCTCTATACCAGCCGTATGGTGAGACCTCTATACCAGCCGTATGGTGAGACCACTATACCAGCCGTATGGTGAGACCTCTATACCAGCCGTATCAGACCTCTATACCAGCCGTATCAGACCTCTATACCAGCCGTATCAGACCTCTATACCAGCCGTATCAGACCTCTATACCAGCCGTATGGTGAGACCTCTATACCAGCCGTATGGTGAGACCTCTATACCAGCCGTATGGTGAGACCTCTATACCAGCCGTATCAGACCTCTATACCAGCCGTATCAGACCTCTATACCAGCCGTATCAGACCTCTATACCAGCCGTATCAGACCTCTATACCAGCCGTATGGTGAGACCTCTATACCAGCCGTATGGTGAGACCACTATACCAGCCGTATGGTGAGACCTCTATACCAGCCGTATCAGACCTCTATACCAGCCGTATCAGACCTCTATACCAGCCGTATCAGACCTCTATACCAGCCGTATGGTGAGACCTCTATACCAGCCGTATGGTGAGACCTCTATACCAGCCGTATCAGACCTCTATACCAGCCGTATCAGACCTCTATACCAGCCGTATGGTGAGACCTCTATACCAGCCGTATCAGACCTCTATACCAGCCGTATCAGACCTCTATACCAGCCGTATCAGACCTCTATACCAGCCGTATGGTGAGACCTCTATACCAGCCGTATGGTGAGACCTCTATACCAGCCGTATCAGACCTCTATACCAGCCGTATGGTGAGACCTCTATACCAGCCGTATGGTGAGACCACTATACCAGCCGTATGGTGAGACCTCTATACCAGCCGTATGGTGAGACCTCTATACCAGCCGTATGGTGAGACCTCTATACCAGCCGTATCAGACCTCTATACCAGCCGTATGGTGAGACCTCTATACCAGCCGTATGGTGAGACCTCTATACCAGCCGTATGGTGAGACCTCTATACCAGCCGTATGGTGAGACCTCTATACCAGCCGTATGGTGAGACCTCTATACCAGCCGTATGGTGAGACCTCTATACCAGCCGTATCAGACCTCTATACCAGCCGTATGGTGAGACCTCTATACCAGCCGTATGGTGAGACCACTATACCAGCCGTATGGTGAGACCTCTATACCAGCCGTATCAGACCTCTATACCAGCCGTATGGTGAGACCTCTATACCAGCCGTATCAGACCTCTATACCAGCCGTATCAGACCTCTATACCAGCCGTATCAGACCTCTATACCAGCCGTATCAGACCTCTATACCAGCCGTATGGTGAGACCACTATACCAGCCGTATGGTGAGACCTCTATACCAGCCGTATCAGACCTCTATACCAGCCGTATGGTGAGACCTCTATACCAGCCGTATGGTGAGACCTCTATACCAGCCGTATGGTGAGACCTCTATACCAGCCGTATCAGACCTCTATACCAGCCGTATGGTGAGACCTCTATACCAGCCGTATCAGACCTCTATACCAGCCGTATCAGACCTCTATACCAGCCGTATCAGACCTCTATACCAGCCGTATGGTGAGACCTCTATACCAGCCGTATCAGACCTCTATACCAGCCGTATGGTGAGACCTCTATACCAGCCGTATCAGACCTCTATACCAGCCGTATCAGACCTCTATACCAGCCGTATCAGACCTCTATACCAGCCGTATCAGACCTCTATACCAGCCGTATGGTGAGACCTCTATACCAGCCGTATGGTGAGACCTGTATACCAGCCGTATGGTGAGACCTCTATACCAGCCGTATGGTGAGACCTCTATACCAGCCGTATCAGACCTCTATACCAGCCGTATGGTGAGACCTCTATACCAGCCGTATGGTGAGACCACTATACCAGCCGTATGGTGAGACCTCTACACCAGCCGTATGGTGAGACCACTATACCAGCCGTATCAGACCACTATACCAGCCGTATCAGACCTCTATACCAGCCGTATCAGACCTCAATACCAGCCGTATCAGACCTCTATACCAGCCGTATCAGACCTCTATACCAGCCGTATCAGACCTCTATACCAGCCGTATCAGACCTCTATACCAGCCGTATGGTGAGACCTCTATACCAGCCGTATGGTGAGACCTCTATACCAGCCGTATCAGACCTCTATACCAGCCGTATCAGACCTCTATACCAGCCGTATCAGACCTCTATACCAGCCGTATGGTGAGACCTCTATACCAGCCGTATCAGACCTCTATACCAGCCGTATGGTGAGACCTCTATACCAGCCGTATGGTGAGACCTCTATACCAGCCGTATCAGACCTCTATACCAGCCGTATGGTGAGACCTCTATACCAGCCGTATCAGACCTCTATACCAGCCGTATGGTGAGACCACTATACCAGCCGTAGTCAGACCTCTATACCAGCCGTATCAGACCTCTATACCAGCCGTATCAGACCTCTATACCAGCCGTATCAGACCTCTATACCAGCCGTATGGTGAGACCTCTATACCAGCCGTATGGTGAGACCTCTATACCAGCCGTATGGTGAGACCTCTATACCAGCCGTATCAGACCTCTATACCAGCCGTATCAGACCTCTATACCAGCCGTATCAGACCTCTATACCAGCCGTATGGTGAGACCTCTATACCAGCCGTATCAGACCTCTATACCAGCCGTATCAGACCTCTATACCAGCCGTATCAGACCTCTATACCAGCCGTATGGTGAGACCTCTATACCAGCCGTATGGTGAGACCTCTATACCAGCCGTATCAGACCTCTATACCAGCCGTATGGTGAGACCTCTATACCAGCCGTATGGTGAGACCTCTATACCAGCCGTATGGTGAGACCTCTATACCAGCCGTATGGTGAGACCTCTATACCAGCCGTATGGTGAGACCTCTATACCAGCCGTATGGTGAGACCTCTATACCAGCCGTATCAGACCTCTATACCAGCCGTATGGTGAGACCTCTATACCAGCCGTATCAGACCTCTATACCAGCCGTATGGTGAGACCTCTATACCAGCCGTATGGTGAGACCACTATACCAGCCGTATGGCGAGACCTCTATACCAGCCGTATGGTGAGACCTCTACACCAGCCGTATGGTGAGACCACTATACCAGCCGTATCAGACCACTATACCAGCCGTATCAGACCTCTATACCAGCCGTATCAGACCTCTATACTAGCCGTATCAGACCTCTATACCAGCCGTATGGTGAGACCTCTATACCAGCCGTATCAGACCTCTATACCAGCCGTATCAGACCTCTATACCAGCCGTATGGTGAGACCACTATACCAGCCGTATGGTGAGACCTCTATACCAGCCGTATCAGACCTCTATACCAGCCGTATCAGACCTCTATACCAGCCGTATCAGACCTCTATACCAGCCGTATGGTGAGACCTCTATACCAGCCGTATCAGACCTCTATACCAGCCGTATCAGACCTCTATACCAGCCGTATCAGACCTCTATACCAGCCGTATGGTGAGACCTCTATACCAGCCGTATGGTGAGACCTCTATACCAGCCGTATCAGACCTCTATACCAGCCGTATTAGACCTCTATACCAGCCGTATGGTGAGACCTCTATACCAGCCGTATGGTGAGACCTCTATACCAGCTGTATGGTGAGACCTCTATACCAGCCGTATCAGACCTCTATACCAGTCGTATGGTGAGACGTCTATACCAGCCGTATCAGACCTCTATACCAGCCGTATGGTGAGACCTCTATACCAGCCGTATGGTGAGACCTCTATACCAGCCGTATGGTGAGACCACTATACCAGCCGTAGGGTGAGACCTCTATACCAGCCGTATCAGACCACTATACCAGCCGTATGGTCAGACCTCTATACCAGCCGTATCAGACCTCTATACCAGCCGTATCAGACCTCTATACCAGCAGTATCAGACCACTATACCAGCCGTATGGTGAGACCTCTATACCAGCCGTATCAGACCTCTATACCAGCCGTATGGTGAGACCTCTATACCAGCCGTAGGGTGAGACCTCTATACCAGCAGTATCAGACCACTATACCAGCCGTATGGTGAGACCTCTATACCAGCCGTATCAGACCTCTATACCAGCCGTATGGTGAGACCTCTATACCAGCCGTATCAGACCACTATACCAGCCGTATCAGACCTCTATACCAGCCGTATCAGACCTCTATACCAGCCGTATCAGACCTCTATACCAGCCGTATGGTGAGACCTCTATACCAGCCGTATCAGACCTCTATACCAGCCGTATCAGACCTCTATACCAGCCGTATGGTGAGACCTCTATACCAGCCGTATGGTGAGACCTCTATACCAGCCGTATGGTGAGACCTCTATACCAGCCGTATGGTGAGACCTCTATACCAGCCGTATGGTGAGACCTCTATACCAGCCGTATCAGACCTCTATACCAGCCGTATCAGACCTCTATACCAGCCGTATCAGACCTCTATACCAGCCGTATGGTGAGACCTCTATACCAGCCGTATGGTGAGACCTCTATACCAGCCGTATCAGACCTCTATACCAGCCGTATGGTGAGACCTCTATACCAGCCGTATCAGACCTCTATACCAGCCGTATCAGACCTCTATACCAGCCGTATCAGACCTCTATACCAGCCGTATGGTGAGACCTCTATACCAGCCGTATGGTGAGACCTGTATACCAGCCGTATGGTGAGACCTCTATACCAGCCGTATGGTGAGACCTCTATACCAGCCGTATCAGACCTCTATACCAGCCGTATGGTGAGACCTCTATACCAGCCGTATCAGACCTCTATACCAGCCGTATGGTGAGACCTCTATACCAGCCGTATGGTGAGACCACTATACCAGCCGTATGGCGAGACCTCTATACCAGCCGTATGGTGAGACCTCTACACCAGCCGTATGGTGAGACCACTATACCAGCCGTATCAGACCACTATACCAGCCGTATCAGACCTCTATACCAGCCGTATCAGACCTCTATACTAGCCGTATCAGACCTCTTTACCAGCCATATGGTGAGACCTCTATACCAGCCGTATCAGACCTCTATACTAGCCGTATCAGACCTCTATACCAGCCGTATGGTTGGACCTCTATACCAGCCGTATCAGACCTCTATACCAGCCGTATCAGACCTCTATACCAGCCGTATGGTGAGACCACTATACCAGCCGTATGGTGAGACCTCTATACCAGCCGTATCAGACCTCTATACCAGGCGTAGCAGACCTCTATACCAGCCGTATCAGACCTC
Source organism: Salvelinus fontinalis (assembly GCF_029448725.1). NCBI lineage: Eukaryota > Metazoa > Chordata > Actinopteri > Salmoniformes > Salmonidae > Salvelinus > Salvelinus fontinalis. Next base: position 97,642,719 of record NC_074665.1, read on the forward strand.
TATACCAGCCGTATGGTGAGACCTCTATACCAGCCGTATCAGACCTCTATACCAGCCGTATCAGACCTCTATACCAGCCGTATGGTGAGACCACTATACCAGCCGTATGGTGAGACCTCTATACCAGCCGTATCAGACCTCTATACCAGCCGTATCAGACCTCTATACCAGCCGTATCAGACCTCTATACCAGCCGTATGGTGAGACCTCTATACCAGCCGTATCAGACCTCTATACCAGCCGTATCAGACCTCTATACCAGCCGTATCAGACCTCTATACCAGCCGTATGGTGAGACCTCTATACCAGCCGTATGGTGAGACCTCTATACCAGCCGTATCAGACCTCTATACCAGCCGTATGGTGAGACCTCTATACCAGCCGTATCAGACCTCTATACCAGCCGTATCAGACCTCTATACCAGCCGTATGGTGAGACCTCTATACCAGCCGTATGGTGAGACCACTATACCAGCCGTATGGTGAGACCTCTATACCAGCCGTATGGTGAGACCTCTATACCAGCCGTATGGTGAGACCTCTATACCAGCCGTATGGTGAGACCTCTATACCAGCCGTATCAGACCTCTATACCAGCCGTATGGTGAGACCTCTATACCAGCCGTATCAGACCTCTATACCAGCCGTATGGTGAGACCTCTATACCAGCCGTATGGTGAGACCACTATACCAGCCGTATGGCGAGACCTCTATACCAGCCGTATGGTGAGACCTCTACACCAGCCGTATGGTGAGACCACTATACCAGCCGTATCAGACCACTATACCAGCCGTATCAGACCTCTATACCAGCCGTATCAGACCTCTATACCAGCCGTATCAGACCTCTATACCAGCCGTATCAGACCTCTATACCAGCCGTATCAGACCTCTATACCAGCCGTATCAGACCTCTATACCAGCCGTATGGTGAGACCTCTATACCAGCCGTATGGTGAGACCTCTATACCAGCCGTATCAGACCTCTATACCAGCCGTATAAGACCTCTATACCAGCCGTATGGTGAGACCTCTATACCAGCCGTATGGTGAGACCTCTATACCAGCCGTATGGTGAGACCTCTATACCAGCCGTATCAGACCTCTATACCAGTCGTATGGTGAGACGTCTATACCAGCCGTATCAGACCTCTATACCAGCCGTATGGTGAGACCTCTATACCAGCCGTATGGTGAGACCTCTATACCAGCCGTATGGTGAGACCTCTATACCATCCGTATGGTGAGACCTCTATACCAGCCGTATCAGACCACTATACCAGCCGTATCAGACCTCTATACCAGCCGTATCAGACCTCTATACCAGCCGTATCAGACCTCTATACCAGCCGTATCAGACCTCTATACCAGCCGTATGGTGAGACCTCTATACCAGCCGTATCAGACCTCTATACCAGCCGTATGGTGAGACCTCTATACCAGCCGTATGGTGAGACCTCTATACCAGCCGTATCAGACCACTATACCAGCCGTATGGTGAGACCTCTATACCAGCCGTAGGGTGAGACCTCTATACCAGCCGTAGGGTGAGACCTCTATACCAGCCGTATGGTGAGACCTCTATACCAGCCGTAGGGTGAGACCTCTATACCAGCCGTATCAGACCTCTATACCAGCCGTATGGTGAGACCTCTATACCAGCCGTAGGGTGAGACCTCTATACCAGCAGTATCAGACCACTATACCAGCCGTATCAGACCACTATACCAGCGGTATCAGACCTCTATACCAGCCGTATCAGACCTCTATACCAGCCGTATGGTGAGACCACTATACCAGCCGTATCAGACCTCTATACCAGCCGTATCAGACCTCTATACCAGCCGTATGGTGAGACCTCTATACCAGCCGTATGGTGAGACCTCTATACCAGCCGTATGGTGAGACCTCTATACCAGCCGTATGGTGAGACCTCTATACCAGCCGTATGGTGAGACCTCTATACCAGCCGTATCGGACCTCTATACCAGCCGTATCAGACCTCTATACCAGCCGTATGGTGAGACCACTATACCAGCCGTATGGTGAGACCTCTATACCAGCCGTATCAGATCTCTATACCAGCCGTATGGTGAGACCTCTATACCAGCCGTATCAGACCTCTATACCAGCCGTATCAGACCTCTATACCAGCCGTATCAGACCTCTATACCAGCCGTATGGTGAGACCTCTATACCAGCCGTATGGTGAGACCTGTATACCAGCCGTATGGTGAGACCTCTATACCAGCCGTATGGTGAGACCTCTATACCAGCCGTATCAGACCTCTATACCAGCCGTATGGTGAGACCTCTATACCAGCCGTATCAGACCTCTATACCAGCCGCATGGTGAGACCTCTATACCAGCCGTATGGTGAGACCACTATACCAGCCGTATGGCGAGACCTCTATACCAGCCGTATGGTGAGACCTCTACACCAGCCGTATGGTGAGACCACTATACCAGCCGTATCAGACCACTATACCAGCCGTATCAGACCTCTATACCAGCCGTATCAGACCTCTATACTAGCCGTATCAGACCTCTTTACCAGCCGTATGGTGAGACCTCTATACCAGCCGTATCAGACCTCTATACTAGCCGTATCAGACCTCTATACCAGCCGTATGGTTGGACCTCTATACCAGCCGTATCAGACCTCTATACCAGCCGTATCAGACCTCTATACCAGCCGTATGGTGAGACCACTATACCAGCCGTATGGTGAGACCTCTATACCAGCCGTATCAGACCTCTATACCAGGCGTAGCAGACCTCTATACCAGCCGTATCAGACCTCTATACCAGCCGTATGGTGAGACCTCTATACCAGCCGTATCAGACCTCTATACCAGCCGTATCAGACCTCTATACCAGCCGTATGGTGAGACCTCTATACCAGCCGTATCAGACCTCTATACCAGCCGTATCAGACCTCTATACCAGCCGTTTCAGACCTCTATACCAGCCGTATCAGACCTCTATACCAGCCGTATGGTGAGACCTCTATACCAGCCGTATGGTGAGACCTGTATACCAGCCGTATGGTGAGACCTCTATACCAGCCGTATGGTGAGACCTCTATACCAGCCGTATCAGACCTCTATACCAGCCGTATGGTGAGACCTCTATACCAGCCGTATCAGACCTCTATACCAGCCGTATGGTGAGACCTCTATACCAGCCGTATGGTGAGACCACTATACCAGCCGTATGGCGAGACCTCTATACCAGCCGTATGGTGAGACCTCTACACCAGCCGTATGGTGAGACCACTATACCAGCCGTATCAGACCACTATACCAGCCGTATCAGACCTCTATACCAGGCGTAGCAGACCTCTATACCAGCCGTATCAGACCTCTATACCAGCCGTATGGTGAGACCTCTATACCAGCCGTATCAGACCTCTATACCAGCCGTATCAGACCTCTATACTAGCCGTATGGTGAGACCTCTATACCAGCCGTATCAGACCTCTATACCAGCTGTATCAGACCTCTATACCAGCCGTATCAGACCTCTATACCAGCCGTATGGTGAGACCTCTATACCAGCCGTATGGTGAGACCTCTATACCAGCCGTATCAGACCTCTATACCAGCCGTATTAGACCTCTATACCAGCCGTATGGTGAGACCACTATACCAGCCGTATGGTGAGACCTCTATACCAGCCGTATCAGACCTCTATACCAGCCGTATTAGACCTCTATACCAGCCGTATGGTGAGACCACTATACCAGCCGTATGGTGAGACCTCTATACCAGCCGTATCAGATCTCTATACCAGACGTATGGTGATACCTCTATACCAGCCGTATCAGACCTCTATACCAGCCGTATCAGACCTCTATACCAGCCGTATCAGACCTCTATACCAGCCGTATGGTGAGACCTCTATACCAGCCGTATGGTGAGACCTGTATACCAGCCGTATGGTGAGACCTCTATACCAGCCGTATGGTGAGACCTCTATACCAGCCGTATCAGACCTCTATACCAGCCGTATGGTGAGACCTCTATACCAGCCGTATCAGACCTCTATACCAGCCGCATGGTGAGACCTCTATACCAGCCGTATGGTGAGACCACTATACCAGCCGTATGGCGAGACCTCTATACCAGCCGTATGGTGAGACCTCTACACCAGCCGTATGGTGAGACCACTATACCAGCCGTATCAGACCACTATACCAGCCGTATCAGACCTCTATACCAGCCGTATTAGACCTCTATACTAGCCGTATCAGACCTCTTTACCAGCCGTATGGTGAGACCTCTATACCAGCCGTATCAGACCTCTATACTAGCCGTATCAGACCTCTATACCAGCCGTATGGTGGGACTTCTATACCAGCCGTATCAGACCTCTATACCAGCCGTATCAGACCTCTATACCAGCCGTATGGTGAGACCACTATACCAGCCGTATGGTGAGACCTCTATACCAGCCGTATCAGACCTCTATACCAGGCGTAGCAGACCTCTATACCAGCCGTATCAGACCTCTATACCAGCCGTATGGTGAGACCTCTATACCAGCCGTATCAGAACTCTATACCAGCCGTATCAGACCTCTATACCAGCCGTATGGTGAGACCTCTATACCAGCCGTATCAGACCTCTATACCAGCCGTATCAGACCTCTATACCAGCCGTATCAGACCTCTATACCAGCCGTATGGTGAGACCTCTATACCAGCCGTATGGTGAGACCTGTATACCAGCCGTATGGTGAGACCTCTATACCAGCCGTATGGTGAGACCTCTATACCAGCCGTATCAGACCTCTTTACCAGCCGTATGGTGAGACCTCTATACCAGCCGTATCAGACCTCTATACCAGCCGTATGGTGAGACCTCTATACCAGCCGTATGGTGAGACCACTATACCAGCCGTATGGCGAGACCTCTATACCAGCCGTATGGTGAGACCTCTACACCAGCCGTATGGTGAGACCACTATACCAGCCGTATCAGACCACTATACCAGCCGTATCAGACCTCTATACCAGGCGTAGCATACCTCTATACCAGCCGTATCAGACCTCTATACCAGCCGTATGGTGAGACCTCTATACCAGCCGTATCAGACCTCTATACCAGCCGTATCAGACCTCTATACCAGCCGTATGGTGAGACCTCTATACCAGCCGTATCAGACCTCTGTACCAGCCGTATCAGACCTCTATACCAGCCGTATGGTGAGACCTCTATACCAGCCGTATGGTGAGACCTGTATACCAGCCGTATGGTGAGACCTCTATACCAGCCGTATGGTGAGACCTCTATACCAGCCGTATCAGACCTCTATACCAGCCGTATGGTGAGACCTCTATACCAGCCGTATCAGACCTCTATACCAGCCGTATGGTGAGACCTCTATACCAGCCGTATGGTGAGACCACTATACCAGCCGTATGGCGAGACCTCTATACCAGCCGTATGGTGGGATCTCTATACCAGCCGTATCAGACCTCTATACCAGCCGTATCAGACCTCTATTCCAGCCGTATGGTGAGACCACTATACCAGCCGTATGGTGAGACCTCTATACCAGCCGTATCAGACCTCTATACCAGGCGTAGCAGACCTCTATACCAGCCGTATCAGACCTCTATACCAGCCGTATGGTGAGACCTCTATACCAGCCGTATCAGACCTCTATACCAGCCGTATCAGACCTCTATACCAGCCGTATGGTGAGACCTCTATACCAGCCGTATCAGACCTCTATACCAGCCGTATCAGACCTCTATACCAGCCGTATCAGACCTCTATACCAGCCGTATGGTGAGACCTCTATACCAGCCGTATGGTGAGACCTCTATACCAGCCGTATGGTGAGACCTCTATACCAGCCGTATGGTGAGACCTCTATACCAGCCGTATCAGACCTCTATACCAGCCGTATGGTGAGACCTCTATACCAGCCGTATGGTGAGACCACTATACCAGCCGTATGGCGAGACCTCTATACCAGCCGTATGGTGAGACCTCTACACCAGCCGTATGGTGAGACCTCTATACCAGCCGTATCAGACCCTATACCAGCCGTATCAGACCTCTATACCAGCCGTATCAGACCTCTATACAGCCGTATCAGACCTCTATACCAGCCGTATGGTGAGACCTCTATACCAGCCGTATCAGACCTCTATACCAGCCGTATAAGACCTCTATACCAGCCGTATGGTGAGACCTCTATACCAGCCGTATGGTGAGACCTCTATACCAGCCGTATGGTGAGACCTCTATACCAGCCGTATCAGACCTCTATACCAGCCGTATGGTGAGACCTCTATACCAGCCGTATCAGACCTCTATACCAGCCGTATGGTGAGACCTCTATACCAGCCGTATGGTGAGACCACTATACCAGCCGTATGGCGAGACCTCTATACCAGCCGTATGGTGAGACCTCTACACCAGCCGTATGGTGAGACCACTATACCAGCCGTATCAGACCACTATACCAGCCGTATCAGACCTCTATACCAGCCGTATCAGACCTCTATACCAGCCGTATCAGACCTCTATACCAGCCGTATGGTGAGACCACTATACCAGCCGTATCAGACCTCTATACCAGCCGTATCAGACCTCTATACCAGCCGTATGGTGAGACCACTATACCAGCCGTATCAGACCTCTATACCAGCCGTATCAGACCTCTATACCAGCCGTATGGTGAGACCTCTATACCAGCCGTATGGTGAGACCTCTATACCAGCCGTATGGTGAGACCTCTATACCAGCCGTATGGTGAGACCTCTATACCAGCCGTATCAGACCTCTATACCAGCCGTATGGTGAGACCTCTATACCAGCCGTATCAGACCTCTATACCAGCCGTATGGTGAGACCTCTATACCAGCCGTATGGTGAGACCTCTATACCAGCCGTATCAGACCTCTATACCAGCCGTATGGTGAGACCTCTATACCAGCCGTATCAGACCTCTATACCAGCCGTATGGTGAGACCTCTATACCAGCCGTATGGTGAGACCTCTATACCAGCCGTATCAGACCTCTATACCAGCCGTATGGTGAGACCTCTATACCAGCCGTATCAGACCTCTATACCAGCCGTATGGTGAGACCTCTATACCAGCCGTATGGTGAGACCACTATACCAGCCGTATGGCGAGACCTCTATACCAGCCGTATGGTGAGACCTCTACACCAGCCGTATGGTGAGACCACTATACCAGCCGTATCAGACCACTATACCAGCCGTATCAGACCTCTATACCAGCCGTATGGTGAGACCACTATACCAGCCGTATGGTGAGACCTCTATACCAGCCGTATCAGACCTCTATACCAGGCGTAGCAGACCTCTATACCAGCCGTATCAGACCTCTATACCAGCCGTATGGTGAGACCTCTATACCAGCCGTATCAGACCTCTATACCAGCCGTATCAGACCTCTATACCAGCCGTATGGTGAGACCTCTATACCAGCCGTATCAGACCTCTATACCAGCCGTATCAGACCTCTATACCAGCCGTATCAGACCTCTATACCAGCCGTATGGTGAGACCTCTATACCAGCCGTATGGTGAGACCTCTATACCAGCCGTATCAGACCTCTATACCAGCCGTATGTAGACCTCTATACCAGCCGTATGGTGAGACCTCTATACCAGCCGTATGGTGAGACCTCTATACCAGCCGTATCAGACCTCTATACCAGCCGTATTAGACCTCTATACCAGCCGTATGGTGAGACCACTATACCAGCCGTATGGTGAGACCTCTATACCAGCCGTATCAGACTCTAACCAGCGTATGACCCTATACCAGCCGTATCAGACCTCTATACCAGCCGTATCAGACCTCTATACCAGCCGTATCAGACCTCTATACCAGCCGTATGGTGAGACCTCTATACCAGCCGTATGGTGAGACCTCTATACCAGCCGTATGGTGAGACCTCTATACCAGCCGTATCAGACCTCTATACCAGCCGTATGGTGAGACCTCTATACCAGCCGTATCAGACCTCTATACCAGCCGTATGGTGAGACCTCTATACCAGCCGTATGGTGAGACCCTATACCAGCCGTATCAGACCTATACCAGCCGTATGGTGAGACCTCTATACCAGCCGTATCAGACCTCTATACCAGCCGTATGCAGACCTCTATACCAGCCGTATCAGACCTCTATACCAGCCGTATGGTGAGACCTCTATACCAGCCGTATGGTGAGACCTCTATACCAGCCGTATGGTGAGACCTCTATACCAGCCGTATGGTGAGACCTCTATACCAGCCGTATCAGACCTCTATACCAGCCGTATGGTGAGACCTCTATACCAGCCGTATCAGACCTCTATACCAGCCGCATGGTGAGACCTCTATACCAGCCGTATGGTGAGACCACTATACCAGCCGTATGGCGAGACCTCTATACCAGCCGTATGGTGAGACCTCTACACCAGCCGTATGGTGAGACCACTATACCAGCCGTATCAGACCACTATACCAGCCGTATCAGACCTCTATACCAGCCGTATTAGACCTCTATACTAGCCGTATCAGACCTCTATACCAGCCGTATGGTGAGACCTCTATACCAGCCGTATCAGACCTCTATACTAGCCGTATCAGACCTCTATACCAGCCGTATGGTGGGACTTCTATACCAGCCGTATCAGACCTCTATACCAGCCGTATCAGACCTCTATACCAGCCGTATGGTGAGACCACTATACCAGCCGTATGGTGAGACCTCTATACCAGCCGTATCAGACCTCTATACCAGGCGTAGCAGACCTCTATACCAGCCGTATCAGACCTCTATACCAGCCGTATGGTGAGACCTCTATACCAGCCGTATCAGACCTCTATACCAGCCGTATCAGACCTCTATACCAGCCGTATGGTGAGACCTCTATACCAGCCGTATCAGACCTCTATACCAGCCGTATCAGACCTCTATACCAGCCGTATCAGACCTCTATACCAGCCGTATGGTGAGACCTCTATACCAGCCGTATGGTGAGACCTCTATACCAGCCGTATGGTGAGACCTCTATACCAGCCGTATGGTGAGACCTCTATACCAGCCGTATCAGACCTCTTTACCAGCCGTATGGTGAGACCTCTATACCAGCCGTATCAGACCTCTATACCAGCCGTATGGTGAGACCTCTATACCAGCCGTATGGTGAGACCACTATACCAGCCGTATGGCGAGACCTCTATACCAGCCGTATGGTGAGACCTCTATACCAGCCGTATGGTGAGACCACTATACCAGCCGTATCAGACCACTATACCAGCCGTATCAGACCTCTATACCAGGCGTAGCATACCTCTATACCAGCCGTATCAGACCTCTATACCAGCCGTATGGTGAGACCTCTATACCAGCCGTATCAGACCTCTATACCAGCCGTATCAGACCTCTATACCAGCCGTATGGTGAGACCTCTATACCAGCCGTATCAGACCTCTGTACCAGCCGTATCAGACCTCTATACCAGCCGTATGGTGAGACCTCTATACCAGCCGTATGGTGAGACCTCTATACCAGCCGTATGGTGAGACCTCTATACCAGCCGTATGGTGAGACCTCTATACCAGCCGTATCAGACCTCTATACCAGCCGTATGGTGAGACCTCTATACCAGCCGTATCAGACCTCTATACCAGCCGTATGGTGAGACCTCTATACCAGCCGTATGGTGAGACCACTATACCAGCCGTATGGCGAGACCTCTATACCAGCCGTATGGTGGGACCTCTATACCAGCCGTATCAGACCTCTATACCAGCCGTATCAGACCTCTATTCCAGCTGTATGGTGAGACCACTATACCAGCCGTATGGTGAGACCTCTATACCAGCCGTATCAGACCTCTATACCAGGCGTAGCAGACCTCTATACCAGCCGTATCAGACCTCTATACCAGCCGTATGGTGAGACCTCTATACCAGCCGTATCAGACCTCTATACCAGCCGTATCAGACCTCTATACCAGCCGTATGGTGAGACCTCTATACCAGCCGTATCAGACCTCTATACCAGCCGCATGGTGAGACCTCTATACCAGCCGTATGGTGAGACCACTATACCAGCCGTATGGCGAGACCTCTATACCAGCCGTATGGTGAGACCTCTATACCAGCCGTATGGTGAGACCACTATACCAGCCGTATCAGACCACTATACCAGCCGTATCAGACCTCTATACCAGCCGTATTAGACCTCTATACTAGCCGTATCAGACCTCTATACCAGCCGTATGGTGAGACCTCTATACCAGCCGTATCAGACCTCTATACTAGCCGTATCAGACCTCTATACCAGCCGTATGGTGGGACCTCTATACCAGCCGTATCAGACCTCTATACCAGCCGTATCAGACCTCTATACCAGCCGTATGGTGAGACCACTATACCAGCCGTATGGTGAGACCTCTATACCAGCCGTATCAGACCTCTATACCAGCCGTATCAGACCTCTATACCAGCCGTATCAGACCTCTATACCAGCCGTATGGTGAGACCTCTATACCAGCCGTATCAGACCTCTATACCAGCCGTATCAGACCTCTATACCAGCCGTATGGTGAGACCTCTATACCAGCCGTATCAGACCTCTATACCAGCCGTATCAGACCTCTATACCAGCCGTATCAGACCTCTATACCAGCCGTATGGTGAGACCTCTATACCAGCCGTATGGTGAGACCTCTATACCAGCCGTATGGTGAGACCTCTATACCAGCCGTATGGTGAGACCTCTATACCAGCCGTATCAGACCTCTATACCAGCCGTATGGTGAGACCTCTATACCAGCCGTATCAGACCTCTATACCAGCCGTATGGTGAGACCTCTATACCAGCCGTATGGTGAGACCACTATACCAGCCGTATGGCGAGACCTCTATACCAGCCGTATGGTGAGACCTCTATACCAGCCGTATGGTGAGACCACTATACCAGCCGTATCAGACCTCTATACCAGCCGTATCAGACCTCTATACCAGGCGTAGCATACCTCTATACCAGCCGTATCAGACCTCTATACCAGCCGTATGGTGAGACCTCTATACCAGCCGTATCAGACCTCTATACCAGCCGTATGGTGAGACCTCTATACCAGCCGTATCAGACCTCTATACCAGCCGTATGGTGAGACCTCTATACCAGCCGTATGGTGAGACCACTATACCAGCCGTATGGCGAGACCTCTATACCAGCCGTATGGTGAGACCTCTATACCAGCCGTATGGTGAGACCACTATACCAGCCGTATCAGACCACTATACCAGCCGTATCAGACCTCTATACCAGCCGTATCAGACCTCTATACCAGCCGTATCAGACCTCTATACCAGCCGTATGGTGAGACCTCTATACCAGCCGTATCAGACCTCTATACCAGCCGTATCAGACCTCTATACCAGCCGTATGGTGAGACCTCTATACCAGCCGTATCAGACCTCTATACCAGCCGTATCAGACCTCTATACCAGCCGTATGGTGAGACCACTATACCAGCCGTATGGTGAGACCTCTATACCAGCCGTATCAGACCTCTATACCAGCCGTATCAGACCTCTATACCAGCCGTATCAGACCTCTATACCAGCCGTATGGTGAGACCTCTATACCAGCCGTATCAGACCTCTATACCAGCCGTATCAGACCTCTATACCAGCCGTATGGTGAGACCTCTATACCAGCCGTATCAGACCTCTATACCAGCCGTATCAGACCTCTATACCAGCCGTATCAGACCTCTATACCAGCCGTATGGTGAGACCTCTATACCAGCCGTATGGTGAGACCTCTATACCAGCCGTATGGTGAGACCTCTATACCAGCCGTATGGTGAGACCTCTATACCAGCCGTATCAGACCTCTATACCAGCCGTATGGTGAGACCTCTATACCAGCCGTATCAGACCTCTATACCAGCCGTATGGTGAGACCTCTATACCAGCCGTATGGTGAGACCACTATACCAGCCGTATGGCGAGACCTCTATACCAGCCGTATGGTGAGACCTCTACACCAGCCGTATGGTGAGACCACTATACCAGCCGTATCAGACCTCTATACCAGCCGTATCAGACCTCTATACCAGCCGTATCAGACCTCTATACCAGCCGTATCAGACCTCTATACCAGCCGTATGGTGAGACCTCTATACCAGCCGTATCAGACCTCTATACCAGCCGTATCAGACCTCTATACCAGCCGTATGGTGAGACCTCTATACCAGCCGTATCAGACCTCTATACCAGCCGTATCAGACCTCTATACCAGCCGTATGGTGAGACCTCTATACCAGCCGTATGGTGAGACCTCTATACCAGCCGTATGGTGAGACCTCTATACCAGCCGTATGGTGAGACCTCTATACCAGCCGTATGGTGAGACCACTATACCAGCCGTATGGTGAGACCTCTATACCAGCCGTATGGTGAGACCACTATACCAGCCGTATCAGACCTCTATACCAGCCGTATCAGACCTCTATACCAGGCGTAGCATACCTCTATACCAGCCGTATCAGACCTCTATACCAGCCGTATGGTGAGACCTCTATACCAGCCGTATCAGACCTCTATACCAGCCGTATGGTGAGACCTCTATACCAGCCGTATCAGACCTCTATACCAGCCGCATGGTGAGACCTCTATACCAGCCGTATGGTGAGACCACTATACCAGCCGTATGGCGAGACCTCTATACCAGCCGTATGGTGAGACCTCTATACCAGCCGTATGGTGAGACCACTATACCAGCCGTATCAGACCCTATACCAGCCGTATCAGACCTCTATACCAGCCGTATAGACCTCTATACCAGCCGTATCAGACCTCTATACCAGCCGTATGGTGAGACCTCTATACCAGCCGTATCAGACCTCTATACCAGCCGTATCAGACCTCTATACCAGCCGTATGGTGGACCTCTATACCAGCCGTATCAGACCTCTATACCAGCCGTATCAGACCTCTATACCAGCCGTATGGTGAGACCACTATACCAGCCGTATGGTGAGACCTCTATACCAGCCGTATCAGACCTCTATACCAGCGTACAGACCTCTATACCAGCCGTATCAGACCTCTATACCAGCCGTATGGTGAGACCTCTATACCAGCCGTATCAGACCTCTATACCAGCCGTATCAGACCTCTATACCAGCCGTATGGTGAGACCTCTATACCAGCCGTATCAGACCTCTATACCAGCCGTATCAGACCTCTATACCAGCCGTATCAGACCTCTATACCAGCCGTATGGTGAGACCTCTATACCAGCCGTATGGTGAGACCTCTATACCAGCCGTATGGTGAGACCTCTATACCAGCCGTATGGTGAGACCTCTATACCAGCCGTATCAGACCTCTATACCAGCCGTATGGTGAGACCTCTATACCAGCCGTATCAGACCTCTATACCAGCCGTATGGTGAGACCTCTATACCAGCCGTATGGTGAGACCACTATACCAGCCGTATGGCGAGACCTCTATACCAGCCGTATGGTGAGACCTCTAAACCAGCCGTATGGTGAGACCACTATACCAGCCGTATCAGACCACTATACCAGCCGTATCAGACCTCTATACCAGGCGTAGCAGACCTCTATACCAGCCGTATCAGACCTCTATACCAGCCGTATGGTGAGACCTCTATACCAGCCGTATCAGACCTCTATACCAGCCGTATCAGACCTCTATACCAGCCGTATGGTGAGACCTCTATACCAGCCGTATCAGACCTCTATACCAGCCGTATCAGACCTCTATACCAGCCGTATGGTGAGACCTCTATACCAGCCGTATGGTGAGACCTCTATACCAGCCGTATGGTGAGACCTCTATACCAGCCGTATGGTGAGACCTCTATACCAGCCGTATCAGACCTCTATACCAGCCGTATGGTGAGACCTCTATACCAGCCGTATCAGACCTCTATACCAGCCGTATGGTGAGACCTCTATACCAGCCGTATGGTGAGACCACTATACCAGCCGTATGGCGAGACCTCTATACCAGCCGTATGGTGAGACCTCTATACCAGCCGTATCAGACCTCTATACCAGCCGTATCAGACCTCTATACCAGCCGTATGGTGAGACCACTATACCAGCCGTATGGTGAGACCTCTATACCAGCCGTATCAGACCTCTATACCAGGCGTAGCAGACCTCTATACCAGCCGTATCAGACCTCTATACCAGCCGTATGGTGAGACCTCTATACCAGCCGTATCAGACCTCTATACCAGCCGTATCAGACCTCTATACCAGCCGTATGGTGAGACCTCTATACCAGCCGTATCAGACCTCTATACCAGCCGTATCAGACCTCTATACCAGCCGTATCAGACCTCTATACCAGCCGTATGGTGAGACCACTATACCAGCCGTATGGTGAGACCTCTATACCAGCCGTATGGTGAGACCTCTATACCAGCCGTATGGTGAGACCTCTATACCAGCCGTATGGTGAGACCTCTATACCAGCCGTATCAGACCTCTATACCAGCCGTATGGTGAGACCTCTATACCAGCCGTATGGTGAGACCACTATACCAGCCGTATGGCGAGACCTCTATACCAGCCGTATGGTGAGACCTCTACACCAGCCGTATGGTGAGACCTCTATACCAGCCGTATGGTGAGACCTCTATACCAGCCGTATCAGACCTCTATTCCAGCTGTATGGTGAGACCACTATACCAGCCGTATGGTGAGACCTCTATACCAGCCGTATCAGACCTCTATACCAGGCGTAGCAGACCTCTATACCAGCCGTATCAGACCTCTATACCAGCCGTATCAGACCTCTATACCAGCCCTATCAGACCTCTATACCAGCCGTATGTTGAGACCTCTATACCAGCCGTATGGTGAGACCTGTATACCAGCCGTATGGTGAGACCTCTATACCAGCCGTATGGTGAGACCTCTATACCAGCCGTATCAGACCTCTATACCAGCCGTATGGTGAGACCTCTATACCAGCCGTATGGTGAGACCACTATACCAGCCGTATGGTGAGACCTCTATACCAGCCGTATGGTGAGACCTCTATACCAGCCGTATGGTGAGACCTCTATACCAGCCGTATCAGACCTCTATACCAGCCGTATCAGACCTCTATACCAGCCGTATCAGACCTCTATACCAGCCGTATCAGACCTCTATACCAGCCGTATGGTGGGACCTCTATACCAGCCGTATCAGACCTCTATACCAGCCGTATCAGACCTCTATACCAGCCGTATGGTGAGACCACTATACCAGCCGTATGGTGAGACCTCTATACCAGCCGTATCAGACCTCTATACCAGCCGTATCAGACCTCTATACCAGCCGTATCAGACCTCTATACCAGCCGTATGGTGAGACCTCTATACCAGCCGTATCAGACCTCTATACCAGCCGTATCAGACCTCTATACCAGCCGTATGGTGAGACCTCTATACCAGCCGTATCAGACCTCTATACCAGCCGTATCAGACCTCTATACCAGCCGTATCAGACCTCTATACCAGCCGTATGGTGAGACCTCTATACCAGCCGTATCAGACCTCTATACCAGCCGTATGGTGAGACCTCTATACCAGCCGTATGGTGAGACCTCTATACCAGCCGTATCAGACCTCTATACCAGCCGTATCAGACCTCTATACCAGCCGTATGGTGAGACCTCTATACCAGCCGTATCACATCTCTATACCAGCCGTATGGTGAGACCTCTATACCAGCCGTATGGTGAGACCACTATACAAGCCGTATGGTGAGACCTCTATACCAGCCGTATGGTGAGACCTCTATACCAGCTGTATCAGACCTCTATACCAGCCGTATGGTGAGACCTCTATACCAGCCGTATGGTGAGACCAGCCGTATCAGACCTCTATACCAGCCGTATGGTGAGACCTCTATACCAGCCGTATGGTGAGACCTCTATACCAGCAGTATCAGACCTCTATACCAGCCGTATCAGACCTCTATACCAGCCGTATGGTGAGACCTCTATACCAGCCGTATGGTGAGACCTCTATACCAGCAGTATCAGACCTCTATACCAGCCGTATGGTGAGACCACTATACCAGCCGTATGGTGAGACCTCTATACCAGCAGTATCAGACCTCTATACCAGCCGTATGGTGAGACCACTATACCACCCGTATGGTGAGACCTCTATACCAGCAGTATCAGACCTCTATACCAGCCGTATGGTGAGACCACTATACCAGCCGTATCAGACCTCTATACCAGCCGTATGGTGAGACCACTATACCAGCCGTATGGTGAGACCTCTATACCAGCCGTATTAAAGTCATTGATCCGTCTACCCCTACATTATGGATGTGGTGCTGTTTAAAGTCGTTGGTCCGTCTACCCCTACATTAATAATGTGGTGCTGTTTAAAGTCGTTGGTCCTTCTACCCCTACATTATTAATGTGGTGATGTTTAAAGTAATTGGTCTGTCTACCCCTACATTATGAATGTGGTGCTCTTTAAAGTTGTTGGTCCGTCTACCCCTACATTATTAATGTGGTGCTGTTTAAAGTCATTGGTCCTTCTACCCCTACATTATTAATGTGGTGCTGTTTAAAGTCGTTGGTCCGTCTACCCCTACATTATTAATGTGGTGCTGTTTAAAGTCGTTGGTCCGTCTACCCCTACATTATTATTGTGGTGCTGTTTAAAGTCGTTGGTCCGTCTACCCCTACATTATTAATGTGGTGCTGTTTAAAGTCGTTGGTCCGTCTACCCCTACATTATTATTGTGGTGCTGTTTAAAGTCGTTGGTCCGTCTACCCCTACATCCCCTCACAAGCCCACACCAGTCCCCTCACACGCCCACACTGGTCCCCTCACACGCCCACACCGGTCCCCTCACACGCCCACACCGGTCCCCTCACGCGCCCACACCGGTCCCCTCACAAGCCCACACCGGTCCCCTCACACGCCCACACCGGTCCCCTCACACGCCCACACCTGTCCGCTCACAAGCCCACACCGGTCCCCTCACACGCCCACACCGGTCCCCTCACGCGCCCACACCGGTCCCCTCACGCGCCCACACCGGTCCCCTCACACGCCCACACCGGTCCCCTCACGCGCCCACACCGGTCCCCTCACGCGCCCACACCGGTCCGCTCACAAGCCCACACCGGTCCCCTCACGCGCCCACACCGGTCCCCTCACAAGCCCACACCGGTCCCCTCACACGCCCACACCGGTCCCCTCACACGCCCACACCGGTCCCCTCACAAGCCCACACCGGTCCGCTCACAAGCCCACACCGGTCCCCTCACACGCCCACACCGGTCCCCTCACACGCCCACACCGGTCCCCTCACACGCCCACACCGGTCCGCTCACAAGCCCACACCGGTCCCCTCACACGCCCACACCGGTCCGCTCACAAGCCCACACCGGTCCCCTCACACGCCCACACCGGTCCCCTCACGCGCCCACACCGGTCCCCTCATGCGCCCACACCGGTCCCCTCACGCGCCCACACCGGTCCCCTCACGCGCCCACACCGGTCCCCTCACGCGCCCACACCGGTCCCCTCACGCGCCCACACCGGTCCGCTCACAAGCCCACACCGGTCCCCTCACGCGCCCACACCGGTCCCCTCACAAGCCCACACCGGTCCCCTCACGCGCCCACACCGGTCCCCTCACGCGCCCACACCGGTCCCCTCACGCGCCCACACCGGTCCCCTCACGCGCCCACACCGGTCCCCTCACGCGCCCACACCGGTCCCCTCACGCGCCCACACCGGTCCCCTCACACGCCCACACCGGTCCCCTCACACGCCCACACCGGTCCGCTCACAAGCCCACACCGGTCCCCTCACACGCCCACACCGGTCCGCTCACAAGCCCACACCGGTCCCCTCACAAGCCCACACCGGTCCCCTCACAAGCCCACACCGGTCCCCTCACACGCCCACACCGGTCCCCTCACACGCCCACACCGGTCCCCTCACAAGCCCACACCGAGCCCCAATGAGACGGACAGGTGACATTGCAGGTATGGTAGTGTGGTCCATGTCTCTATGTTCCTCAGATCATTGTCTGAGCCATTTCAAATAGTCTTTCATTGAGCTTTATCTGTTGCCCTGAACACACAATGGAGGTACCAACAGAGTCAGCAGCTCTATTCATACATGCATACGCACACTAGACTAGACTATTCACTACACTAGTGACAGTCACAGCACGGGAATATAGGCATGGGAATATAGGGATGGAGGAGAGAGAGAAGAGAGGTATAGAGGGAGGGAGGGAGGGAGGAGAGAGAGAAGAGAGGTATAGAGGGAGGGAGGGAGGGAGGCAGGGAGGGAGAGAGGGAAGGGAGGGAGGGAAGGGAGGGAGGGAGGGAGGGAGGGAGGGAGGGAAGAGAGGTATAGAGGGAGGGAGGAGAGAGAAGAGGGGATAGAGGGATGGAGGGGATAGAGAAGAGGGGATAGAGGGATGGAGGGAGGGAGGGAGGGAGAAGAGAGAGAAGAGGGGATAGAGGGAGGGAGGGAGGGAGGGAGGAAGGGAGGAAGGGAGGGAGGGAGAAGAGGGGAGGGAGGGAGAGAGGGAGAGAGAAGAGGGAGGGAGGGAAGGAGAAGAGAGAGAAGAGGGGATAGAGGGATGGAGGGGAGAGAAGAGGGGATAGAGGGATGGAGGGGAGAGAGAAGAGAGGTATAGAGGGAGGGAGGGAGGGAGGGAGGGAGGGAGGGAGGGAGGGAGGGATGAGAGAGAGAAGAGGGTATAGAGGGAGGGAGGAGAGAGAGAAGAGAGATAGGGAGGGAGGGAGGAGAGAGAAGAGGGGGGATATAGGGTTGGAGGGGAGAGAGAAGAGGGGTATAGAGGAAGGGAGGGAGGAGAGAGAGAAGAGAGGTATAGAGGGAGGGAGGAGAGAGAAGAGGGGATAGAGGGATGGAGGGGAGAGAAGGGGGAGGGAGGGAGGAGAGAGAAGAGGGGATAGAGGGAGGGAGGGAGTGAGGGAGGAGAGAGAAGAGGAAATAAGGATGGAGGAGAGAGAGAAGAGGGAATATATATATGGAGGAGAGAGAGAGAGAAGAGGGGAATGGAGGAGAGAGGAGAGGGGATATTGGGATTTAGGAGAGAGGGAAGAGGGGGATATAGGAATGGAGGAGAGAGAGAAGAGGGGGATATAGAAATGGAGGAGAGAGAGGAGAGGGGATATTAGGATTGAGGAGAGAGAGAAGAGGGGGATATAGGAATGGAGGAGAGAGAGGAGAGGGGATGTAGGGAGGGACTGGTGTATGTGAAGAATGAATAAATAAACAAATAAATGGATGTATTAACAACACATATCTCTTAACCCCCTTCCCTCCATCCTCTGTCCTCCATTTTGTGTCTCTGTCTCCTTCCTCCACCCTTTTTCTTTCCTCCTTGCTTTCCCATCTTTTTTTCTTTTTGGTGTTTGCTGGTCAGCAATAATCAAAACCACTTTCTGGGGGATTAGTTAGCAGCCTCTTTTTCTAGTTTAGCTCAGTGGACCAGGGCTGGGCTGTACCATCCAGGGGACCAGGGCTGGGCTGTACCATCCAGTGGGGCTAGGGGGTAGGGGAGGGGGGGGGGGTCAGGGGAGGGGATCCCCTTATCAGGCCCCTGCTTCTGGAGCCAGACGTACGGCAGGAGCGATTGCTTTCAGAGCCCCCCTGTCCCGCCCCGCATGGCCCTCCCGTGCCCCAACAAAAGCCTGCTAGTAATGTGATAATGGCAGCGTTAGCAGTTAGCTTAGCGCCGCCGCGTAGCGCTAAGGACTGTAGCGGGTGCGGGAGGGGCGGTGTGCATGACCAAGAAGTCTCATCCAAATAAATGGATGATCTTTGTTGTGACTGAAATCACACTTGGCTTCGAATGTTTTAAAAAAACGGGGGGTTTGATACGTCAGGGGTAAGAAAGGGTCTTTGATGATGTGACTTGTGTCGTCTGTATTCTACAACATTTGGGAGGGAGAGAGAAAGAGGGAGGGAATGAGAGGGAGGGGGGATGAGAGAGGGGAAAATGCAGGAGGGAGAGGGACAAGGATGGAAGGAGAATGAAAGAGGGAAAAAGAGAGGGAGGGAGGGAGAGAGAATGAGAGAGAGAGAAAAAGACAGGGATAGAGAGAGAAACAGACAAGAATGGAGAGAGAATGAGAGAAAAAGAGAGACGGAGGGAGGGGGAAGAAAGAGATGATGGTTTCTAGTGGCCTGACGTTAGCTGTCTCTTCACCTCCCCTCTCAACAGTCAACATCCTAGGGAAAGAAATCTTAGTAACACAGTGTGTAGTAACAGTGTGTAGTAACAGTGTGTAGTAACAGTGTGTAGTAACAGTGTGTAGTAACAGTGTGTAGTAACAGTGTGTAGTAACAGTGTGTAGTAACAGTGTGTAGTAACTGTGTGTGTAGTAACAGTGTGTGTAGTAACAGTGTGTGTAGTAACAGTGTGTGTAGTAACAGTGTGTGTAGTAACAGTGTGTAGTAACAGTGTGTAGTAACAGTGTGTAGTAACAGTGTGTAGTAACTGTGTGTAGTAACAGTGTGTAGTAACAGTGTGTAGTAACTGTGTGTAGTAACTGTGTGTGTAGTAACAGTGTGTAGTAACGTGTGTGTAGTAACAGTGTGTGTAGTAACAGTGTGTGTAGTAACAGTGTGTATAGTAACAGTGTGTAGTAACAGTGTGTATAGTAACAGTGTATAGTAACAGTGTGTGTAGTAACAGTGTGTAGTAACAGTGTGTATAGTAACAGTGTGTAGTAACAGTGTGTATAGTAACAGTGTGTAGTAACAGTGTGTAGTAACAGTGTGTAGTAACAGTGTGTATAGTAACAGTGTGTAGTAACAGTGTGTAGTAACAGTGTGTAGTAACAGTGTGTAGTAACAGTGTGTGTAGTAACAGTGTGTGTAGTAACAGTGTGTGTAGTAACAGTGTGTGTAGTAACAGCGTGTAGTAACTGTGTGTGTAGTAACAGTGTGTAGTAACAGTGTGTAGTAACAGTGTGTAGTAACAGTGTGTAGTAACAGTGTGTAGTAACAGTGTGTGTAGTAACAGTGTGTGTAGTAACAGTGTGTGTAGTAACAGTGTGTGTAGTAACAGTGTGTAGTAACAGTGTGTGTAGTAACTGTGTGTGTAGTAACTGTGTGTGTAGTAACTGCGTGTGTAGTAACAGCGTGTGTAGTAACTGCGTGTATAGTAACTGCGTGTATAGTAACTGCGTGTATAGTAACTGTGTGTATAGTAACTGTGTGTATAGTAACTGTGTGTATAGTAACTGTGTGTATAGTAACTGTGTGTAGTAACAGTGTGTAGTAACAGTGTGTAGTAACAGTGTGTAGTAACAGTGTGTAGTAACAGTGTGTAGTAACAGTGTGTGTAGGGTAACAGTGTGTGTAGGGTAACAGTGTGTGTAGTAACAGTGTGTGTAGTAACAGTGTGTGTAGTAACAGTGTGTGTAGTAACAGTGTGTGTAGTAACAGTGTGTGTAGTAACAGTGTGTGTAGTAACAGTGTGTGTAGTAACAGTGTGTGTAGTAACAGTGTGTAGTAACAGTGTGTATAGTAACAGTGTGTATAGTAACAGTGTGTAGTAACAGTGTGTGTAGGGTAACAGTGTGTGTAGGGTAACAGTGTGTGTAGGGTAACAGTGTGTGTAGTAACAGTGTGTAGTAACAGTGTGTATAGTAACAGTGTGTATAGTAACAGTGTGTAGTAACAGTGTGTAGTAACAGTGTGTAGTAACAGTGTGTAGTAACTGTGTGTGTAGTAACAGTGTGTGGTAACAGTGTGTGTAGTAACTGTGTGTGTAGTAACAGTGTGTAGTAACAGTGTGTAGTAACAGTGTGTGTAGTAACAGTGTGTAGTAACTGTGTGTAGTAACAGTGTGTAGTAACTGTGTGTAGTAACTGTGTGTGGGGTAACAGTGTGTAGTAACAGTGTGTAGTAACTGTGTGTAGTAACAGTGTGTGTGGTAACAGTGTGTGGGGTAACAGTGTGTGGGGTAACAGTGTGTGTAGTAACAGTGTCTCTCTCTAGGTGGCGTGTGTGGAGGTGCGTGGCCCCCCAGGGCGCAGGCAGGGCAGGCGTGTGGATCTGAACTGTCTCCAGGACGTAGCAGTGTGTTGGTGGTCCCTGGCTAACACTAATGAGGAACTGTGGCCCTGGAACCCGAGCCACACACACACTGAGAGGGACAACCTAGTGTTACTGAGCTGCTCCGGTGCCGAGGGCCTCAAGGTTAACACACACACACACACACACACACACACCTCGTATGTATTTACACATTGCAGCTAATGTCACCTTTTACTTCAGGGTGTTTTCGTGCATCTCTGTTTTAGCGTTTAGAAATGAAAGCCCTTTATGCATCTTGTCCGTCCGTTTGAAGACTGAAGTTACAGTGTGTTCAAGTAGTCAAACGTTTAGTATTCAGGGGACGAGGAGAGAGGAGGGAAGAAACACCTGTATCAACCATATAGCATTACTGGCATTACCTCTGGCATTACCTCTTCTATAATAACACATTACCTCTTCTATAATAACACATTACCTCATCTATAATAACACATTACCTCTTCTATAATAACACATTACCTCATCTATAATAACACATTACCTCTTCCATAATAACACATTACCTCATCTATAATAACACATAACCTCTTCTATAATAACACATAACCTCTTCTATAATAACACATAACCTCTTCTATAATAACACATTACCTCTTCTATAATAACACATACCCCCTTCTATAATAACACATTACCTCTTCTATAATAACACATTACCTCATCTATAATAACACATAACCTCTTCTATAATAACACATTACCTCTTCTATAATAACACATTACCTCTTCAATAATACCACACATTACCTCATCTATAATAACACATTACCTCTTCTATAATAACACATTACCTCTTCAATAATACCACACATTACCTCATCTATAATAACACACATTACCTCTTCTATAAAAACACACACATTACCTCTTCTATAATAACACACATTACCTCTTCAATAATAGCACACATTACCTCATCTATAATAACACATTACCTCATCTATAATAACACATTACCTCTTCAATAATACCACACATTACCTCATCTATAATAACACATTACCTCTTCTATAATAACACATTACCTCTTCTATAAAACACACATTACCTCTTCTATAATAACACACATTACCTCTTCTATAAAAACACACATTACCTCTTCTATAATAACACACATTACCTCTTCTATAAAAACACACACATTACCTCTTCTATAATAACACACATTACCTCTTATATAATAACACACAGTACCTCTTCTATAATAACACATTACCTCTTCAATAATACAGGGGCCTTTTAATGATAAAGAAGAGATGCTTCAGTGGTCAGGGTTAAAGGCCCTCCCTCTCCCCCCTCTCTCTCTCTCTTTCTCCCCCTCCCTCCCACTCACCCTCTCTTATTTGGTATTTTCCTCTCTCTTCCCCCCTCCCTCCCACTCGCCCTCTCTCTCTCTCTACCCCTCTCTCTCTCTCTCTCTCTCCCCCTTCTCTCTCTCCCCCCTCTCTCGCTCTCCCTCCCTACATCTCTCTTGTTCTGTCTTTCCTTCTCTCTTTCCCCTTCTCTCTCTCGCCCCTCCTCTCTCTCTCTCTCTCTCTCACTCTCGGTCTCGCTCTCTCTCTATCTTTGTTGTCTGTCATCTTTTCTCTCCTTCCATCTCTCTCTCTCAGAATAATTCTTCCACACAGTCACTCTGTGTCTGTGTGTGCGTATCTGTGTGTGTGTGTGTGTGTGGATAGGATTTGTGAATGGTGAATTAGCCATCTCAAGGGTGGCGTCTTCCAGTATGTTCTACTGCATCTCCTAAAACAAGGGGAACTAACTAAGCAGGTGATGTCTTTACGGTGGTCGTGTGTATGAGCCTGTCTGCTTCCACCTCTCAGCCCCTGTGTGTGTGTTTCACCTTCCAGACCCTTTGTGTGTGTGTGTGTGTGTGTGTGTCTGTGTGTTTCGTCTCGCAGCCCCTTTGTGCGTGTGTGTTTCACCTCCCAGCCCCTGTGTGTGTGTGTGTGTGTGTGTGTGTGTGTGTGTGTGTGTGTGTGTGTGTGTGTGTGTGTGTGTGTGTGTGTGTGTGTGTGTGTGTGTGTGTGTGTGTTTCACCTCCCAGCTCCTGTGATAACCCTATCTGTGACCTGTTTCCCAGGCAACATGCGTAGGAATAACATACTGTCGCCAAAAAGCAGACGGAGAAACCCAAATTACCGAACGAACACGGCTTAAGCCCTCGTACCTCTGTAAGCGTATGTAAATACGCTCCGGCGTAGAGAAGACAGGGAAGAAGAGCATTACCAATCACATGAAAACAAACTGCTGAAGAACAGGCAAGGAGAGGACAAAACGGAATATTGAAATCATCAAAGCAGATGCTGTCGTGGGCTTTTCTTCTTGTTCTGGAACGTTCTCTGCTCTGGTTTATCACACTCCTTCACCTAGTTATTTTATTTATTTCCCTCCTCCCTCCTCCCTCCCTCCCTCCTCCTCCCTCCTCTCCCCTCCTCTCCCCTCCTCCCTCCCTCCTCTCCCCTCCTCCCTCCTCCCTCCCTCCTCTCCCCTCCCTCCTCCCTCCCTCCTCTCCCCTCCTCCCTCCTCCCTCCCTCCTCTCCCGTCCCTCCTCCCTCCCTCCTCTCCCTCCTCCCTCCCTCCTCTCCCGTCCCTCCTCCCTCCCTCCTCTCCCCTCCTCCCTCCTCCCTCCCTCCTCTCCCCTCCTCCTCCCTCCCTCCTCTCCCCTCCTCCCTCCCTCCTCCTGGTTTATCACACTCCTCCTTCACCTAGTTATTTTATTTATTTCCCTCGTCCCTCTCTCCTCCCTCTCCTCTCCCCCTTTCCTCCCTCTCCTCTCCCCCCTCACCTTCTCCTCTCTCCTCCCCTTCTCATCTCTCCTCCCTCCTCCCTCCTCCTCCTCTCCTCCTCTCCCCCTCCCTCTCTAATCCCTCCTCCCTGCATCCCTCCTACCCTCTCCTCCCTCCCCCTTCCCTCCTCCCCCCCTCCATCCTCCTCCTCTCCTGCCTCCCCTTCTCCTCCCTCCTCCCTCTCCTCTTTCTCACTCTCCTCCCTCTCCTCTTTACACCCTCTCCTCTCTCCTCCTCTCCTCTCTCCCCCTCTCCCCCCCCCTCCTCTGCC
>NC_074665.1:97668431-97683431 GCF_029448725.1 Salvelinus fontinalis
GGAACGGAGGCAGGAGGAGAGAAATGGTCCCTGTGTGTGTGTGTTTATCCAACGTGAACACACACACGATGACGTCATGAGAGAGAAGACAGTTGAACAAGTAAAACTGGTCGGAGCACAGAGGCACCAGCGACGGTTACACACACATTGTGACAGAGTGTATGATGGGAAGAGGTTGCCCTTTAAGAGACAGGATAATTGCTGTCATTGAGAGAGAACACAAGCTAGCGCACACACACACACACACACACACACACACACACACACACACACACACACACACACACACAGAGGTGAGGCCATTGAGAGAGAACATGAGCTGAACCCTGAGAGAAGGCAGCAGGAAAAAAACAAAAAACAACCCCCATAATGCCTCTCTGTGTGTGTGTGTGTGTGTGTGTGTGTGTGTGTGTGTGTGTGTGTGTGTGTGTGTGTGTGTGTGTGTGTGTGTGTGTGTGTGTGTGTTGTCTCTCTGTGTGTGTGTGTGTGTGTGTGTATGTGTGTCTCTGTGTATGTACATGTGTGTGTCTGTGTGTATATATAGCACTTCAGTTAGTGCTAAGCACGGCTGTTAGAATCCTGACTAGAACCCCAAAATTTGATCATATTACTCCAGTGCTAGCCTCCCTACACTGGCTTCCTGTTAAGGCAAGGGCTGATTTCAAGGTTTTACTGCTAACCTACAAAGAATTACATGGGCTTGCTCCTACCTATCTTTCCGATTTGGTCCTGCCGTACATACCTACACGTACGCTACGGTCACAAGACGCAGGCCTCCTAATTGTCCCTAGAATTTCTAAGCAAACAGCTGGAGGCAGCGCTTTCTCCTATAGATCTCCGTTTTTATGAAATGGTCTGCCTACCCATGTGAGAGACGCAGACTCGGTCTCAACCTTTAAGTCTTTACTGAAGACTCATCTCTTCAGTAGGTCCCATGATTGATTGTAGTCTGGCCCAGGAGTGTGAAGGTGAACGGAAAGGCTCTGGAGCAACGAACCGCCCTTGCTGTCTCTGCCTGGCCGGTTCCCCTCCACTGGGATTCTCTACCTCTAACCCTATTACAGGGTCTGAGTCACTGGCTTACTGGTGCTCTTCCATGCCGTCCCTAGGAGGAGTGCATCACTTGAGTGGGTTGAGTCGCTGACGTGATCTTCCTGAACGGGTTGGCGCCCCCCCTTGGGTTGTGCCGTGGCGGAGATCTTTGTGGGCTAAACTCGGCCTTGTCTCAGGATGGTAAGTTGGTGGTTGAAGATATCCCTCGAGTGGTGTGGGGGCTGTGCTTTGGCAAAGTGGGTGGGTTATATCCTGCCTGTTAGGTCCTGTCCGGAAGTATCATCGGATGGGGCCACAGTGTCTCCTGACCCCTCATGTCTCAGCCTCCAGTATTTATGCTGCAGTAGTTTATGTATCGGGGGGCTAGGGTCAGTCTGTTATATATGGAGTATTTCTCCTGTTTTATCCGGTGTCCTGTGTGAATTTAAGTATGTTATATCTGGAGTACTTCTCCTGTCTTATCCGGTGTCCTGTGTGAATTTAAGTATGCTCTCTCTAATTCTCTCTTTGTCTCTTTCTTTCTCTCTCTCGGAGGACCTGAGCCCTAGGACCATGGCTCAGGACTACCTGGCCTGATGACTCCGTGCTGTCCCCAGTCCACCTGGTCGTGCTGCTGCTCCAGTTTCAACTGTTCTGCCTGCGGCTATGGAACCCTGACCTGTTCACCGGACGTGCTACCTGTCCCAGACCTGCTGTTTTCAACTCTCTAGAGACCGCAGGAGCGGTAGAGATACTCTTAATGATCGGCTATGAAAAGCCAACTGACATTTACTCCTGAGGTGCTGACTTACTGCACCCTCGACAACTACTGTGATTATTATTATTTGACCATGCTGGTCATTTATGAACATTTGAACATATTGGCCATGTTCTGTTATAATCTCAGCCAGAAGAGGACTGTCCACCCCTCATAGCCTGGTTCCTCTCCAGGTTTCTTCCTAGGTTTTGGCCTTTCTAGGGAGTTTTTCCTAGCCACCGTGCTTCTACACCTGCATTGCTTGCTGTTTGGGGTTTTAGGCTGGGTTTCTGTACAGCACTTTGATATATCAGCTGATGTAAGAAGGGCTATATAAATACATTTCAATATTAATACTCCCAACCCATCTAACAGTAATTAAACAATGTGTGTGTGTGTGTGTGTGTGTGTGTGTGTGTGTGTGTGTGTGTGTGTGTGTGTGTGTGTGTGTGTGTGTGTGTGTGTGTGTGTGTGTGTGTGAGACAGGGGGGATCAGAGTGTGTGTGTGTGTGTGTGTGTGTTCAGAGTGTGTATCCAGTGTGTCTCTCTCTCTCTTGCCTTTGATGACTTGATCAACTCTTGTGATGCAATTGAAGGAGCTGACTCTCTCTCTCTCTACCTCCTCTCCTCTCTCTCTCACACTTCATACAGAGACTTCCTTTGATCTTCGTTCCAGCCAACTCACTCACACACACACACACACACACACACACACACACACACACACACACACACACACACACACACACACACACACACACACACACACACACACACACACACACACACACACCCACCCACCCACCCACCCACCCTCGGGGCTATTTAGTTTATTAGGGGCTGATTCATCAACTCCCGGTGAACCTTTCAGTTTCATTAGAGGCTGATTCATCAACTCCCGGTGAACCATTTAGTTTCATTAGAGGCTGATTCATCAACTCCCGGTGAACCATTTAGTTTCATTAGGAGCTGATTCATCAACTCCCGGTGAACCATTTAGTTTCATTAGAGGCTGATTCATTAACTCCCGGTGAACCATTTAGTTTCATTAGGGGCTGATTCATCAACTCCCGGTGAACCATTTAGTTTCATTAGAGGCTAATTCATCAACTCCGGGTGAACCATTTAGTTTCATTAGAGACTGATTCGTCAACTCCCGGTGAACCATTTAGTTTCATTAGGGGCTGATTAATCAACTCCGGGTGAACCATTTAGTTTCATTAGAGGCTAATTCATCAACTCCAGGGGAATCATTTAGTTTCATTAGGGGCTGATTAATCAACTCCCGGTGAACCATTTAGTTTCATTAGAGGCTGATTCATCAACTCCCGGGGAATCATTTAGTTTCATTAGGAGCTGATTCATCAACTCCCGGGGAATCGTTTAGTTTCATTAGAGGCTGATTCATCAACTCCCGGGGAATCATTTAGTTTCATTAGGAGCTGATTCATCAACTCCCGGGGAATCATTTAGTTTCATTAGGATCTGATTCATCAACTCCCGGGGAATTATTTAGTTTCATTAGGAGCTGATTCATCAACTCCCGGGGAATCATTTAGTTTCATTAGAGGCTGGTTTATCAGAGAGAAGAAGAGAAAAAAGGGACGGAGTGACAAAGGGAGACCTGCTGAAAAACTATTACTGCTGTGAGAAAGAGGAGGAGAGGAGGGGGAGAAAGAGGAGGAGAGGAGGGGGAGAAAGAGGAGGAGAGGAGGGGGAGAAAGAGGAGGAGAAAGAGGAGGAGAGGAGGGGGAGAAAGAGCAGGAGAAAGAGGAGGAGAGGAGGGGGAGAAATAGGAGGAGAGGAGGGGGAGAAAGAGCAGGAGAGGAGGGGGAGAAAGAGGAGAAAGAGGAGGAGAGGAGGGGGAGAAAGAGGAGGAGAGGAGGGGGAGAAAGAGGAGGAGAGGAGTGAGGATAGTTGAAAAGGAAAAGGGTGATAGGCGATATTAGCATTTTCAAACAGACCTTTTTCTGTTTGTTGAAAAGGCAGCAGTGGGCTTTTTGAAGAGAGGAGAGGAGAGGGGAGGGAAGGAGAGGGGAGGAGGGGCGAAGAAAGGAGTGGGGGGGAGGAGAGGTGAGGAGAGTTGAGTACAGGGGGCATTTGGAGTTCAAAGGTTTCTCTTCCCCCTCCTCTGCTCTCCTTTCTCCCTTGTTTCTCTGACAGCGAGGGTCACGGCAGACTCCAAGAAGTCACCTCTACGCCTCAGAGAGAGAGAGAGAGAGAGAGAGAGAGAGAGAGAGAGAGAGAGAGAGAGAGCTGGTCGGTGAAAATCAAACAGAGTCCAATTAAAGGAATCAGAACGAGCCAGTGAGCACGAGGACCAACACACACACACACACACACACACACACAAACACACACACACAAACACACACACACACAGTATAGACAGACACCTTGACGTACAAATAAGATGCACAAACACACATTCACATTTAAATAAATACACTTGCATACATATAGACAGACACCTTGCCATACAAATAGGATGCACACTCACACACACCTCTCCCACCCAGACATAGTGTGCAGCCTCATAATTACCATGGCCAGGACTGTGTGAAATTACTGCTCCCATCGGCTAATGGAGGAAGACACCTGGAGCGAACAGTCACACACACACACCTATTTACATGTTAAGAGAATATGTACTATCTACATGTGGAAAAATAGATAATTTTAAGCGAGAGAGCGAGGAGGAGAGAGCGAGGAGAGACAGAGAGAGCGAGGATGAGAGAGAGCGAGGAGGAGAGACAGAGAGAGCGAGGATGAGAGAGAGAGCGAGGAGGAGAGAGCGAGGAGGAGAGACAGAGAGAGCGAGGATGAGAGAGAGAGCGAGGAGGAGAGAGCGAGGAGGAGAGACAGAGAGAGTGAGGAGAGAGCGAGGAGGAGAGAGAGAGCGAGGAGGAGAGAGAGAGCGAGGAGGAGAGAGCGAGGAGGAGAGAGAGTGAGCGAGGAGAGAGAGAAAACGAGCGAGAGAGGAGAGAGAGAGAGTGAGGAGAGAGCGAGGAGAGAGAGAGCGAGGAGAGAGAGCGAGAGAGCAAGGAGGAGAGAGAGAGAGAGGATCCAGACAGGTTCTGGTTTTGAGGAAGGTGTTGTCATAGTTTGAGATGCCACTTACTCTCTCCATGCAGATAAAAGAGAAGAAGAGGGGAGTACGGGTGGAGTGGAGTAAAGGAGGAGTGGAGTAAGGGAGGAGTGGAAGGGAGTAAGGGAGGAGTGGAGGGGGAGGAGGGGAGTAAGGGAGGAGTGGAGGGGAGTAAGGGAGGAGTGGAGGGGGAGTAGTGGAGGGGAGTAAGGGAGGAGTGGAGGGGAGTAAGGGAGGAGTGGAGGGGGAGGAGTGGAGGGGGAGGAGGGGAGTAAGGGAGGAGTGGAAGGGAGTAAGGGAGGAGTGGAGTAAGGGAGGAGAGGAGGGGGAGTAGTGGAGGGGAGTAAGGGAGGAGTGGAGGGGGAGGAGGGGAGTAAGGGAGGAGTGGAGGGGAGTAAGGGAGGAGTGGAGGGGAGTAAGGGAGGAGAGGAGGGGAGTAAGGGAGGAGTGGAGGGGGAGGAGGGGAGTAAGGGAGGAGTGGAGGGGGAGGAGGGGAGTAAGGGAGGAGTGGAGGGGGAGTAGTGGAGGGGAGTAAGGGAGGAGTGGAGGGGAGTAAGGGAGGAGTGGAGGGGGAGGAGGGGAGTAAGGGAGGAGTGGAGGGGAGTAAGGGAGGAGTGGAGTAAGGGAGGAGTGGAGTAAGGGAGGAGTGGAGTAAGGGAGGAGAGGAGGGGGAGTAGTGGAGGGGAGTAAGGGAGGAGTGGAGGGGGAGGAGGGGAGTAAGGGAGGAGAGGAGGGGAGTAAGGGAGGAGTGGAGGGGAGTAAGGGAGGAGTGGAGGGGGAGGAGGGGAGTAAGGGAGGAGTGGAGGGGAGTAAGGGAGGAGTGGAGGGGGAGGAGGGGAGTAAGGGAGGAGGGGAGTAAGGGAGGAGTGGAGGGGGAGTAGTGGAGGGGAGTAAGGGAGGAGTGGAGGGCGAGTAGTGGAGGGGAGTAAGGGAGGAGTGGAGGGGGAGGAGGGGAGTAAGGGAGGAGTGGAGTAAGGGAGGAGTGGAGGGGAGTAAGGGAGGAGTGGAGGGGGAGTAGTGGAGGGGAGTAAGGGAGGAGTGGAGGGGGAGGAGGGGAGTAAGGGAGGAGTGGAGTAAGGGAGGAGTGGAGGGGGAGGAGTGGAGGGGGAGGAGGGGAGGGGAAGAGTGGAGGGGGAGGAGTGGAGGGGGAGGAGGGGAGGGGAAGAGTGGAGGGGGAGGAGTGGAGGGGGAGGAGGGGAGGGGAAGAGTGGAGGGGAGGAGTGGAGTAAGGGAGGAGGGGAGGGGAGGAGGGGAGCGGAGGAGTGGATGGGAGAAGTGGAGGGGAGGGTGGAGTGGAGGGGGAACAGGAGAGGAGAGGAGGAGTAAGGGAAAAAGAGGGGGAACACTTATTTTTTCTAATTGTTCATTAATGACTAATTTGCCCGCAGCGGGGGGGGGGGGGGGGGGGGGCAAGACATTACAAGAGATCTGGACTAAATGGCCTAATAGATGTTGAAGCCCACCTAGGAGGGGGTAAGGAGATGGAGGGAGAGGGGGACAACGCAAAAACAATTAGTATTACTGCTCAATGGAACAGAAAATAGAAGGAGAGAGAGAGAGAGACAGAAAGAGAGAGACTAACACTGTATATAGATAGACATAATATGACATTTATAATGTCTTTATTCTTTTGGAACTTCTGTGAGTGTAATGTTTACTGTTCATTTTTATTGTTTATTTCACTTTTGTATATTATCTACTTGACTTGCTTTGGCAATGTTAACATATGTTTCCCATGCCAATAAAAACCCTTGAATTGAAAGCGAGAGCGAGAGCGAGAGAGGAGAGAGACAGAGAGAAAGAGAGACAGAGAAAGAGAGACAGAGAAAGAGAGACAGAGACGGAGAGAAAGAGAGAGAGAGAGAGAGAGAGAGAGAGAGAGAGAGAGAGGGGTGAGTGTAAATAGCAAAGAAGAAAGTAGGAGAAAAGTGAGAAAGAAAGAGAGGGATGAAGACAGAGGACGAAGACAGTATGAGAAAAAGAGAGGGAGTCAGTGAGAAAGAGAAGTGAACTGGTAACCTCCGTTCAAAGAGAGTGGCAGCATGGGACACTATTAGAGAGGTAGGGGGAGCAGAGGGCAACACACACACATCTATGGGGAGGGTTTAGAGAGGGGTCCAGGGACACACCAGCGCCCCCAAACAAAGGACTGCTTCCCTGGGGTGGAGAGAGACACAGCTACCTCCTCTCTGGATCATCACAGTTAGCTTAGCACGATCCGCTAACTATCATACAACATCCATGGGTTACTGTTAGCATTCAATAAACCCTACAACTGGGTTGGATTCACTAGAGCCCAAACGGGGTGGGACCTACCTGAATCTGCCCAATAATGTTTTGCTACTGTGTGCACTAATGAATTAATAGGACCCAGCTTCCAGCAGCAATGAGCAAAAACCTTAAATTCATTACCTACCATTACTACATGACAAATATGCTAATCCTGAAAATGCTAGTACAATGTTGTGTTTCTCTGCAACACCATTTTTGGGATTCGGGAGGACTTGACACGAAGACGCCTAAACCTTAACAGATCAGATACTCGTCCCCACACTAGAAGGACTAACAGACCTGTAGCTCCACTCGTCCCCACACTAGAAGAACTAACAGATCTGTAGCTCCACTCATCCCCACACTAGAAGGACTAACAGATCTGTAGCTCCCCTCGTCCCCACACTAGAAGGACTAACAGATCTGTAGCTCCACTCGTCCCCACACTAGAAGGACTAACAGATCTGTAGCTCCACTCGTCCCCACACTAGAAGGACTAACAGATCTGTAGCTCCACTCGTCTCCACACTAGAAGGACTAACAGACCTGTAGCTCCACTCGTCCCCACACTAGAAGGACTAACAGATCTGTAGCTCCACTCGTCCCCACACTAGAAGGACTAACAGATCTGTAGCTCCACTCATCCCCACACTAGAAGGACTAACAGATCTGTAGCTCCACTCGTCTCCACACTAGAAGGACTAACAGATCTGTAGCTCCACTCATCCCCACACTAGAAGAACTAACAGATCTGTAGCTCCACTCGTCTCCACACTAGAAGGACTAACAGACCTGTAGCTCCACTCGTCCCCACACTAGAAGGACTAACAGATATGTAGCTCCACTCGTCCCCACACTAGAAGGACTAACAGATCTGTAGCTCCACTCGTCTCCACACTAGAAGGACTAACAGATCTGTAGCTCCACTCGTCCCCACACTAGAAGGACTAACAGATCTGTAGCTCCACTCGTCCCCACACTAGAAGGACTAAAAGATCTGTAGCTCCCCTCGTCCCCACACTAGAAGGACTAAAAGATCTGTAGCTCCACTCGTCTCCACACTAGAAGGACTAACAGATCTGTAGCTCCACTCGTCCCCACACTAGAAGGACTAAAAGATCTGTAGCTCCACTCGTCCCCACACTAGAAGGACTAACAGATCTGTAGCTCCCCTCGTCCCCACACTAGAAGGACTAACAGATCTGTAGCTCCACTCGTCCCCACACTAGAAGGACTAACAGATCTGTAGCTCCACTCGTCCCCACACTAGAAGGACTAACAGATCTGTAGCTCCACTCGTCTCCACACTAGAAGGACTAACAGACCTGTAGCTCCACTCGTCCCCACACTAGAAGAACTAACAGATCTGTAGCTCCACTCATCCCCACACTAGAAGGACTAAAAGATC
This sequence comes from Salvelinus fontinalis, assembly GCF_029448725.1. Taxonomy (NCBI): domain Eukaryota; kingdom Metazoa; phylum Chordata; class Actinopteri; order Salmoniformes; family Salmonidae; genus Salvelinus; species Salvelinus fontinalis. The sequence goes on from NC_074665.1 coordinate 97,676,988, forward strand.
TGTAGCTCCACTCGTCCCCACACTAGAAGAACTAACAGATCTGTAGCTCCACTCATCCCCACACTAGAAGGACTAACAGATCTGTAGCTCCACTCGTCCCCACACTAGAAGGACTAAAAGATCTGTAGCTCCCCTCATCCCCACACTAGAAGGACTAACAGATCTGTAGCTCCACTCATCCCCAAACTAGAAGGACTAACAGATCTGTAGCTCTACTCGTCTCCACACTAGAAGGACTAACAGACCTGTAGCTCCACTCGTCCCCACACTAGAAGGACTAACAGATCTGTAGCTCCACTCGTCCCCACACTAGAAGGACTAACAGATCTGTAGCTCCACTTGTCCCCACACTAGAAGGACTAACAGATCTGTAGCTCCACTCGTCTCCACACTAGAAGGACTAACAGATCTGTAGCTCCACTCGTCCCCACACTAGAAGGACTAACAGATATGTAGCTCCACTCGTCTCCACACTAGAAGGACTAACAGATATGTAGCTCCACTCGTCTCCACACTAGAAGGACTAACAGATCTGTAGCTCCACTCATCTCCACACTAGAAGGACTAACAGATCTGTAGCTCCACTCGTCCCCACACTAGAAGGACTAACAGATCTGTAGCTCCACTCATCCCCACACTAGAAGGACTAACAGATCTGTAGCTCCACTCGTCCCCACACTAGTGGGACTAACAGACCTGTAGCTCCACTCATCCCCACACTAGAAGGACTAACAGATATGTAGCTCCACTCGTCTCCACACTAGTGGGACTAACAGATCTGTAGCTCCACTCATCTCCACACTAGTGGGACTAACAGATCTGTAGCTCCACTCGTCCCCACACTAGAAGGACTAACAGATATGTAGCTCCACTCGTCTCCACACTAGTGGGACTAACAGATCTGTAGCTCCACTCGTCTCCACACTAGAAGGACTAACAGATCTGTAGCTCCACTCGTCCCCACACTAGAAGGACTAACAGATATGTAGCTCCACTCGTCTCCACACTAGAAGGACTAACAGATCTGTAGCTCCACTCGTCTCCACACTAGAAGGACTAACAGATCTGTAGCTCCACTCATCTCCACACTAGAAGGACTAACAGATCTGTAGCTCCACTCATCTCCACACTAGAAGGACTAACAGATCTGTAGCTCCACTCATCCCCACACTAGAAGGACTAACAGATATGTAGCTCCACTCATCCCCACACTAGAAGGACTAACAGATCTGTAGCTCCACTCGTCCCCACACTAGAAGAACTAACAGATCTGTAGCTCCACTCGTCCCCACACTAGAAGGACTAACAGACCTGTAGCTCCACTCGTCCCCACACTAGTGGGACTAACAGACCTGTAGCTCCACTCATCCCCACACTAGAAGGACTAACAGATATGTAGCTCCACTCATCCCCACACTAGAAGGACTAACAGACCTGTAGCTCCACTCGTCTCCACACTAGTGGGACTAACAGATCTGTAGCTCCACTCGTCCCCACACTAGAAGCACTAACAGATAAAGCAACTAATTTCTCTCTCTCCCTCCCTCCCTTTCTCTCTCCCTCCTTCCATCCCTCCCTTCCTAATGAGTGCCATTGCATCTCCACACCTAAAGCACTCGGACAAGCTTCACATGTGTAGATTTTAACGTGTGAGTGTGCTGGGTGGGTGGAGTCTGATTTCTTGTTGTTGCAACGTGCACCTTTTGGTAACATGACACGTCGCCGGTCCAGACTCCCAAATAGCAGCAGTCACAAGGGGGCGACAGAGGTTTTCTTGTTGTCTTCTCATTTGTGGTGAACGCAAAAGAAGAGTATTTTGTGTGGTCTTCCCCTTCTAGCACGTTGACTAAACACTGCACCTTCGCTAGCTTTTAGCTTCCCACATCTCAATGGGAAATAATCAGATTTATAATTCAATTATATGCAAATAGTATTATACTAGTAACCTACGACATTTCCCCAAGTTGATATGACGCTTCAATATATTCCGTCATCGTGTTTAGTCAAGGAGAACAACGAGCACATGGCTCTCTGTTTGAAGGTTTCCAAACAGCCATGAATAACCAGCACTTCTCAACCAAATAGCCTTTGGGGGATTCCAATAAGGATACAATGGCGTACTGTTTATTGTTTAACCAGTTGCTGAGGTTATATTTGCTTATGGAAGCGAAATAGGCTCTTAATGCCAAGCTAAAGCGTGACAGCAATCTTAAAGTTGATTAGCTTCCCGCATCTCCATGTGAAATAATCTGATTTCTAATGAAATAATACTGTATGTCCTGGCAGATATTCTTCTACAACCTCCGTGTGATCTGCTGCTTCAATGTATTCGCTCCCGTATCAGCAACACATACAACGGTATTATACGCTCCCTCCTTCCCTTTCCCCTAATGTCTCTCTCTCCCTCTCTCTCCTCCCTCTCCTCCCTCCTTCCCTTCCCCCTAATGTCTCTCTCTCCCTCCCTCTCCTCCCTCCTTCCCTTTCCCCTAATGTCTCTCTCTCCCTCTCTCTCCTCCCTCCTTCCCTTTCCCCTAATGTCTCTCTCTCCCTCTCTCTCCTCCCTCCTTCCCTTTCCCCTAATGTCTCTCTCTCCCTCTCTCTCCTCCCTCCTTCCCTTTCCCCTAATGTCTCTCTCTCCCTCTCTCTCCCTCCCTCTCCTCCCTCCTCCCCTTTCCCCTAAATTAGTGGCGTCCGGACACCTAAAGGAACTCATGTCTCTCTCCTTCTCTCTCTCCCTCCTTCCCTTTCCCCTAATGTCTCTCTCTCCCTCCCTCTCCTCCCCTTTCCCCTAAATTAGTGGCGTCCGGACACCTAAAGGAACTCATGTCTCTCTCCTTCTCTCTCTCTCTCCTTCCCTTGCCCCTACATTAGTGGCGTCCGGACACCTAAAGGAAATAATCTCTCTCTCCTTCTCTCCCTCCCTCTCCTCCCTCCTTCCATTGCCCCCACATTACTGCCATTATCCCGGCAGAATGAAACCTGTTTTAATTGAATTAATATATTCCGTATGCATGCTAAACCACAAAGTAGCTACGAGCACACGTATGCACGCACACAAACACGTGCACGCAAGTAAACACACACACGCAAGTAAACACACACACATACTGACAAGAATACACACACACACACACACACACACACACGAATACACACACGAATACACACACACCCCCTAATCAAAACAAGGCATCAAGTAATCTCATCTGAATTGCTGACAACTATCAGCTGACAGGAGAGGCTAGGAGGGGGATTCTTTTAATCAATCTATTCTATTAAAAAAGTGAAACAATTCAATAATTCCCCTCCTCCTTTCCTTCCCTCGTTCCCTCCCTCGTTCCCTAATGCTTCCCTTATTAGTGTTGTCCTTGGGAAATAAGGAGTTAGATGAAATGAAAGGAGGGAGGGAGAGCAGTCGCCTACTCAAACACCTTAAACGAGGCAATGAGGCGTCCATCTTGGCTTCACAGCATTAACAACAAGGGGACGGACGGCAGAGGACTTCTGGCTCCACAGGAATCGACTGGTCTAATTCTAGTTCTCTTCTGAACAACTTGAAAGTCTCTGACTGGTGCTTCTTGGAAGGTTGTCTGTGTTTGTGGTTCAGATTATTATGCTGAATTTGTTACTCCTAAAGCCCACGGAGAATGACACAGGCAAATGCACGCACACACACAGACACACACACACAGTCACACACACACACACACACGCACGCACGCACGCACCACACCACACAGCAACCATTTAATTCAAGGGCATCAGGCATGTCCTTTCGGGATGCAGACAATGAACGGCGGCGCAAAGCTGCCACTTTTTAGATATTTCATTACTGAAAGGTATTCATTTCATCTTTTCTTCAAATCCTTGGTCATCAGTGAGAACTGTCTCTCGCTCCCTCCTCAACACTCTCTCTCTCTCCCTAACACACTCTCTCTCTCTCTCTCCCTAACACACACTCACTCTCTCCCTAACACACACACTCTCTCTCCCTAACATTCTCTCTCTCTCCCTAACACACTCTCTCTCTCTCTCCCTAACACTCTCTCTCTCTCTCTCCCTAACACACTCTCTCTCCCTCCCTAACGCTCTTTCCCTCTTTCTCCCACCCTCTCTCCAACCCTCACTCACTCTCTCTCCAACTCTCTCTCCAACACTCACTCTAACTCTCCCTCTAATTCTCTCTCTCTCTAATTCTCTCTACAACTCTCTCTCCAACACTCACTCACTCTCTCTCCAACACTCACTCACTCTCCAACACTCACTCACTCTCCAACACTCTCTCTCCAACACTCCCTCTAACTCTCTCCAACTCTCTCTCCAACTCTCCAACTCTCTCTCCAACTCTCCAACACTCACTCACTCTCTCTCCAACACTCTCTCTCCAACACTCACTCTCCAACACTCACTCTCCAACACTCACTCTCCAACACTCACTCTCCAACACTCACTCTCCAACACTCACTCTCCAACACTCACTCTCCAACACTCACTCTCCAACACTCACTCTCCAACACTCACTCTCCAACACTCACTCTCCAACACTCACTCTCCAACACTCACTCTCCAACTCTCTCTCCAACACTCACTCTCCAACACTCACTCTCCAACACTCACTCTCCAACACTCACTCTCCAACACTCACTCTCCAACACTCACTCTCCAACACTCACTCTCCAACACTCACTCTCCAACACTCACTCTCCAACTCTCTCTCCAACTCTCTCTCCAACTCTCTCTCCAACTCTCTCTCCAACTCTCTCTCCAACTCTCTCTCCAACTCTCTCCAACTCACTCTCCAACTCACTCTCCAACTCACTCTCCAACTCTCTCTCCAACTCTCTCTCCAACTCTCTCTCCAACTCTCTCTCCAACTCTCTCTCCAACTCTCCAACACTCACTCACTCTCTCTCCAACACTCTCTCTCCAACACTCACTCTCCCTCTAACTCTCTCTATTTCTCTCTCCAACTCTCTCTCCAACTCTCTCTCCAACACTCACTCACCAACTCTCTCTCCAACACTCACTCTCCCTCTAACTCTCCCTCTAATTCTCCCTCTAATTCTCTCTCTAATTCTCTCTCTAATTCTCTCTCTAATTCTCTCTCCAACTCTCTCTCCAACTCTCTCTCCAACTCTCTCTCCAACTCTCACTCACTCTCCCTCTAACTCTCCCTCTCTCCAACTCTCTCTCTCCAACTCACTTTCTCTCTCTCTCCAACTATCTCTCTCTCTCTCTCTCTCCAACTCTCTCTCTCTCTCTCCAACCCAAGAGAGAGGGAGGGGGGATTAAGAGAGAGGGACAGGGGCAGAGAGTGGCACCAAGTTTCTGAAAGAAAGAGAGGTACCAAAAACCTAACCCTTTGACATTAGCAGGCCCCTGTGGGCATCCTGAGCAGAAGTTAATAAGGAAGGATCCTTGAGGAGGCCCTCTCAACTGCCCGCTCACAATCCTGCCTTTGTCACCAGTTACACAGAGCTGTGGAGGCGTGGAGCAAGGAGGGGGGAGGCGTGGAGCAGGAGGAGGGAGGTGTGGAGCAGGAGGAGGGAGGTGTGGAGCAGGAGGAGGGAGGTGTGGAGCAGGAGGAGGGAGGTGTGGAGCAGAAAGGGGGAGATGTGGAGCAGGAGGAGGGAGGTGTGGAGCAGGAAGAGGGAGGCGTGGAGCAAGGAGGGGGAGATGTGGAGCAGGAGGAGGGAGGTGTGGAGCAGGAGGAGGGAGGCGTGGAGCAGGAGGGGGAGATGTGGAGCAGGAGGAGGGAGGCGTGGAGCAGGAGGGGGAGATGTGGAGCAGGAGGAGGGAGGTGTGGAGCAGGAGGGGGGAGGTGTGGAGCAGGAGGAGGGAGGTGTGGAGCAGGAGGGGGGAGGTGTGGAGCAAGAGGAGGGAGGTGTGGAGCAGGAGGAGGGAGGCGTGGAGCAGGAGGGGGGAGGCGTGGAGCAGGAGGAGGGAGGCGTGGAGCAGGAGGGGGGAGGTGTGGAGCAAGAGGAGGGAGGTGTGGAGCAGGAGGAGGGAGGCGTGGAGCAGGAGGGGGGAGGCGTGGAGCAGGAGGGGGGAGGCATGGAGCAGGAGGGGGGAGGCGTGGAGCAGGAGGGGGGAGGCGTGGAGCAAGGAGGGGGGAGGCATGGAGCAAGGAGGGGGGAGGCGTGGAGCAGGAGGGGGGAGGCGTGGAGCAGGAGGGGGGAGGCGTGGAGCAGGAGGGGGGAGGCGTGGAGCAGGAGGGGGGAGACGTGGAGCAGGAGGGGGGAGGCATGGAGCAAGGAGGGGGGAGGCGTAGAGCAGGAGGGGGGAGGCGTGGAGCAGGAGGGGGGAGGCGTGGAGCAGGAGGGGGAGACGTGGAGCAGGAGGGGGGAGGCGTGGAGCAGGAGGGGGGAGGCGTGGAGCAGGAGGGGGGAGGCGTGGAGCAAGGAGGGGGGAGGTGTGGAGCAGGAGGGGGGAGGTGTGGAGCAG
>NC_074665.1:97688431-97725931 GCF_029448725.1 Salvelinus fontinalis
AGGCAGGTTAATGTGAAGGCCTCTGTAATAATGGCTGACTACTACAAGGCAGGTTAATGTGAAGGCTTCTGTAATAATGGCTGACTACTACAAGGCAGGTTAATGTGAAGGCTTCTGTAATAATGGCTGACTACTACAAGGCAGGTTAATGTGAAGGCTTCTGTAATAATGGCTGACTACTACAAGGCAGGTTAATGTGAAGGCCTCTGTAATAATGGCTGAGTACTACAAGGCAGGTTAATGTGAAGGCCTCTGTAATAATGGCTGACTACTACAAGGCAGGTTAATGTGAAGGCTTCTGTAATAATGGCTGACTACTACAAGGCAGGTTAATGTGAAGGCCTCTGTAATAATGGCTGACTACTACAAGGCAGGTTCATGTGAAGGCCTCTGTAATAATGGCTGAGTACTACAAGGCAGGTTCATGTGAAGGCCTCTGTAATAATGGCTGAGTACTACAAGGCAGGTTAATGTGAAGGCCTCTGTAATAATGGCTGACTACTACAAGGCAGGTTCATGTGAAGGCCTCTGTAATAATGGCTGACTACTACAAGGCAGGTTCATGTGAAGGCCTCTGTAATAATGGCTGACTACTACAAGGCAGGTTCATGTGAAGGCCTCTGTAATAATGGCTGAGTACTACAAGGCAGGTTCATGTGAAGGCCTCTGTAATAATGGCTGACTACTACAAGGCAGGTTCATGTGAAGGCCTCTGTAATAATGGCTGAGTACTACAAGGCAGGTTCATGTGAAGGCCTCTGTAATAATGGCTGACTACTACAAGGCAGGTTCATGTGAAGGCCTCTGTAATAATGGCTGAGTACTACAAGGCAGGTTCATGTGAAGGCCTCTGTAATAATGGCTGACTACTACAAGGCAGGTTCATGTGAAGGCCTCTGTAATAATGGCTGAGTACTACAAGGCAGGTTAATGTGAAGGCCTCTGTAATAATGGCTGACTACTACAAGGCAGGTTCATGTGAAGGCCTCTGTAATAATGGCTGAGTACTACAAGGCAGTTTCATGTTTATTGGTATAAATCTTATCCTGGAAGCAGAACTGACAATAAAAATGTGCTTTTTTTTGGCCTTAATTTAAGGTTAGGATTAGGTTTAGCAGTGTGGTTAAGGTTAGGGTTAGGCATTAGGGTTAGCAGTGTGGTTAAAGTTAGTGTTAGGCATTAGGGTTAGCAGTGTGGTTAAGGTTAGGGTTAGGCATTAGGGTTAGCAGTGTGGTTAAGGTTAGGCATTAGGGTTAGCAGTGTGGTTAAGGTTAGGCATTAGGGTTAGCAGTGTGGTTAAGGTTAGGGTTAGGCATTAGGGTTAGCAGTGTGGTTAAGGTTAGGCATTAGGGTTAGCAGTGTGGTTAAGGTTAGTGTTAGGCATTAGGGTTAGCAGTGTGGTTAAGGTTAAGGTTAGACATTAGGTTTAGCAGTGTGGTTAAGGTTAGGATTAGGCATTAGGGTTAGCAGTGTGGTTAGGGTTAGGCATTAGGGTTAGCAGTGTGGTTAAGATTAGGCATTAGGTTTAGCAGTGTGGTTAGGGTTAGGCATTAGGATTAGCAGTGTGGTTAAGGTTAGGCATTAGGGTTAGCAGTGTGGTTAAAGTTAGTGTTAGGCATTAGGGTTAGCAGTGTGGTTAAGGTTAGGCATTAGGGTTAGCAGTGTGGTTAAGGTTAAGGTTAGGCATTAGGGTTAGCAGTGTGGTTAAGGTTAGGCATTAGGGTTAGCAGTGAGGTTAAGGTTAGGCATTAGGGTTAGCAGTGTGGTTAAGGTTAGGATTAGGCATTAGGGTTAGCAGTGTGGTTAAGGTTAGGCATTAGGGTTAGCAGTGTGGTTAAGGTTAGTGTTAGGCATTAGGGTTAGCAGTGTGGTTAAGGTTAGTGTTAGGCATTAGGGTTAGCAGTGTGGTTAAGGTTAGGGTTAGGCATTAGGGTTAGCAGTGTGGTTAAGGTTAGGATTAGGCATTAGGGTTAGCAGTGTGGTTAAGGTTAGGATTAGGCATTAGGGTTAGCAGTGTGGTTAAGGTTAGGATTAGGCATTAGGGTTAGCAGTGTGGTTAAGGTTAGGATTAGGCATTAGGGTTAGCAGTGTGGTTAAGATTAGGCATTAGGGTTAGCAGTGTGGTTAAGGTTAGTGTTAGGCATTAGGGTTAGCAGTGTGGTTAAGGTTAGTGTTAGGCATTAGGGTTAGCAGTGTGGTTAAGGTTAAGGTTAGGCATTAGGGTTAGCAGTGTGGTTAAGGTTAGGCATTAGGGTTAGCAGTGTGGTTAAGGTTAGTGTTAGGCATTAGGGTTAGCAGTGTGGTTAAGGTTAGACATTAGGGTTAGCAGTGTGGTTAAGATTAAGCATTAGGGTTAGCAGTGTGGTTAAGGTTAGGCATTAGGGTTAGCAGTGTGGTTAAGGTTAGGATTAGGCATTAGGTTTAGCAGTGTGGTTAAGGTTAGGATTAGGCATCAGGGTTAGCAGTGTGGTTAAGATTAGGCATTAGGGTTAGCAGTGTGGTTAAGGTTAGGGTTAGGCATTAGGGTTAGCAGTGTGGTTAAGGTTAGGATTAGGCATTAGGGTTAGCAGTGTGGTTAAGGTTAGGATTAGGCATTAGGGTTAGCAGTGTGGTTAAGGTTAGGCATTAGGGTTAGCAGTGCGGTTAAGGTTAGGATTAGGCATTAGGTTTAGCAGTGTGGTTAAGATTAGGTATTAGGGTTAGCAGTGTGGTTAAGGTTAGGCATTAGGTTTAGCAGTGTGGTTAAGATTAGGTATTAGGGTTAGCAGTGTGGTTAAGGTTAGGTATTAGGGTTAGCAGTGTGGTTAAGATTAGGCATTAGGGTTAGCAGTGTGGTTAAGGTTAGTGTTAGGCATTAGGGTTAGCAGTGTGGTTAAGGTTAGGATTAGGCATTAGGGTTAGCAGTGTGGTTAAGGTTAGGGTTAGGCATTAGGGTTAGCAGTGTGGTTAAGGTTAGTGTTAGGCATTAGGGTTAGCAGTGTGGTTAAGGTTAGGGTTAGGGTTAGCAGTGTGGTTAAGGTTAAGATTAGGCATTAGGGTTAGCAGTGTGGTTAAGGTTAGGATTAGGCATTAGGGTTAGCAGTGTGGTTAAGGTTAGGGTTAGGCATTAGGGTTAGCAGTGTGGTTAAGGTTAGGATTAGGGTTAGCAGTGTGGTTAAGATTAGGGTTAGGCATTAGGGTTAGCAGTGTGGTTAAGATTAGGTTTAACATCAGATTTGATGACTATGAGGCTGTGCCAGCTAGCGGCCACTCTGCAGAGGTGAACAAGGTTCAACCTGGTACTATCTGGTTAGGGTTAGCAGTGTGGTTAGGGTTAGCAGTGTGGTTAAGGTTAGGGTTAGCAGTGTGGTTAAGGTTAGGGTTAGCAGTGTGGTTAAGGTTAGGGTTAGCAGTGTGGTTAAGGTTAGGGTTGGCAGTGTGGTTAAGGTTAGGGTTGGCAGTGTGGTTAAGGTTAGGGTTAGCAGTGTGGTTAAGGTTAGGGTTAGCAGTGTGGTTAAGGTTAGGGTTAGCAGTGTGGTTAAGGTTAGGGTTAGCGGTGTGGTTAAGGTTAGGGTTAGCAGTGTGGTTAAGGTTAGGGTTAGCAGTGTGGTTAAGGTTAGGGTTAGCAGTGTGGTTAAGGTTAGGGTTAGCAGTGTGGTTAAGGTTAGGGTTAGCAGTGTGGTAAAGGTTAGGGTTAGCAGTGTGGTTAAGGTTAGGGTTAGCAGTGTGGTTAAGGTTAGGGTTAGCAGTGTGGTTAGGGTTAGGGTTAGCAGTGTGGTTAGGGTTAGCAGTGTGGTTAGGGTTAGGGTTAGCAGTGTGGTTAGGGTTAGCAGTGTGGTTAAGGTTAGGGTTAGCAGTGTGGTTAGGGTTAGCAGTGTGGTTAAGGTTAGGGTTAGCAGTGTGGTTAGGGTTAGCAGTGTGGTTAAGGTTAGGGTTAGCAGTGTGGTTAAGGTTAGGGTTAGCAGTGTGGTTAAGGTTAGGGTTAGCAGTGTGGTTAAGGTTAGGGTTAGCAGTGTGGTTAAGGTTAGGGTTAGCAGTGTGGTTAAGGTTAGGGTTAGCAGTGTGGTTAAGGTTAGGGTTAGCAGTGTGGTTAAGGTTAGGGTTGGCAGTGTGGTTAAGGTTAGGGTTAGCAGTGTGGTTAAGGTTAGGGTTAGCAGTGTGGTTAAGGTTAGGGTTAGCAGTGTAGTTAAGGTTAGGGTTAGCAGTGTGGTTAAGGTTAGGGTTAGCAGTGTGGTTAAGGTTAGGCATTAGGGTTAGCAGTGTGGTTAAGGTTAGTGTTAGGCATTAGGGTTAGCAGTGTGGTTAAGGTTAGTGTTAGGCATTAGGGTTAGCAGTGTGGTTAAGGTTAGGGTTAGGCATTAGGGTTAGCAGTGTGGTTAAGGTTAGGATTAGGCATTAGGGTTAGCAGTGTGGTTAAGGTTAGGATTAGGCATTAGGGTTAGCAGTGTGGTTAAGATTAGGCATTAGGGTTAGCAGTGTGGTTAAGGTTAGGCATTAGGGTTAGCAGTGTGGTTAAGGTTAGGCATTAGGGTTAGCAGTGTGGTTAAGGTTAGTGTTAGGCATTAGGGTTAGCAGTGTGGTTAAGGTTAGTGTTAGGCATTAGGGTTAGCAGTGTGGTTAAGGTTAGGCATTAGGGTTAGCAGTGTGGTTAAGGTTAGGCATTAGGGTTAGCAGTGTGGTTAAGGTTAGTGTTAGGCATTAGGGTTAGCAGTGTGGTTAAGGTTAGTGTTAGGCATTAGGGTTAGCAGTGTGGTTAAGGTTAGGATTAGGCATTAGGGTTAGCAGTGTGGTTAAGGTTAGGATTAGGCAGTAGGGTTAGCAGTGTGGTTAAGGTTAGACATTAGGGTTAGCAGTGTGGTTAAGATTAAGCATTAGGGTTAGCAGTGTGGTTAAGGTTAGGCATTAGGGTTAGCAGTGTGGTTAAGGTTAGGATTAGGCATTAGGTTTAGCAGTGTGGTTAAGGTTAGGATTAGGCATTAGGGTTAGCAGTGTGGTTAAGATTAAGCATTAGGGTTAGCAGTGTGGTTAAGGTTAGGGTTAGGCATTAGGGTTAGCAGTGTGGTTAAGGTTAGGATTAGGCATTAGGGTTAGCAGTGTGGTTAAGGTTAGGATTAGGCATTAGGGTTAGCAGTGTGGTTAAGGTTAGGCATTAGGGTTAGCAGTGCGGTTAAGGTTAGGATTAGGCATTAGGTTTAGCAGTGTGGTTAAGATTAGGTATTAGGGTTAGCAGTGTGGTTAAGGTTAGGCATTAGGTTTAGCAGTGTGGTTAAGATTAGGTATTAGGGTTAGCAGTGTGGTTAAGGTTAGGTATTAGGGTTAGCAGTGTGGTTAAGATTAGGCATTAGGGTTAGCAGTGTGGTTAAGGTTAGTGTTAGGCATTAGGGTTAGCAGTGTGGTTACGGTTAGGATTAGGCATTAGGGTTAGCAGTGTGGTTAAGGTTAGGGTTAGGCATTAGGGTTAGCAGTGTGGTTAAGGTTAGTGTTAGGCATTAGGGTTAGCAGTGTGGTTAAGGTTAGGGTTAGGGTTAGCAGTGTGGTTAAGGTTAAGATTAGGCATTAGGGTTAGCAGTGTGGTTAAGGTTAGGATTAGGCAGTAGGGTTAGCAGTGTGGTTAAGGTTAGGGTTAGGCATTAGGGTTAGCAGTGTGGTTAAGGTTAGGATTAGGGTTAGCAGTGTGGTTAAGATTAGGGTTAGGCATTAGGGTTAGCAGTGTGGTTAAGATTAGGTTTAACATCAGATTTGATGACTATGAGGCTGTGCCAGCTAGCGGCCATTCTGCAGAGGTGAACAAGGTTCAACCTGGTACTATCTGGTTAGGGTTAGCAGTGTGGTTAGGGTTAGCAGTGTGGTTAAGGTTAGGGTTAGCAGTGTGGTTAAGGTTAGGGTTAGCAGTGTGGTTAAGGTTAGGGTTAGCAGTGTGGTTAAGGTTAGGGTTGGCAGTGTGGTTAAGGTTAGGGTTGGCAGTGTGGTTAAGGTTAGGGTTAGCAGTGTGGTTAAGGTTAGGGTTAGCAGTGTGGTTAAGGTTAGGGTTAGCAGTGTGGTTAAGGTTAGGGTTAGCGGTGTGGTTAAGGTTAGGGTTAGCAGTGTGGTTAAGGTTAGGGTTAGCAGTGTGGTTAAGGTTAGGGTTAGCAGTGTGGTTAAGGTTAGGGTTAGCAGTGTGGTTAAGGTTAGGGTTAGCAGTGTGGTAAAGGTTAGGGTTAGCAGTGTGGTTAAGGTTAGGGTTAGCAGTGTGGTTAAGGTTAGGGTTAGCAGTGTGGTTAGGGTTAGGGTTAGCAGTGTGGTTAGGGTTAGCAGTGTGGTTAGGGTTAGGGTTAGCAGTGTGGTTAGGGTTAGCAGTGTGGTTAAGGTTAGGGTTAGCAGTGTGGTTAGGGTTAGCAGTGTGGTTAAGGTTAGGGTTAGCAGTGTGGTTAGGGTTAGCAGTGTGGTTAAGGTTAGGGTTAGCAGTGTGGTTAAGGTTAGGGTTAGCAGTGTGGTTAAGGTTAGGGTTAGCAGTGTGGTTAAGGTTAGGGTTAGCAGTGTGGTTAAGGTTAGGGTTAGCAGTGTGGTTAAGGTTAGGGTTAGCAGTGTGGTTAAGGTTAGGGTTAGCAGTGTGGTTAAGGTTAGGGTTAGCAGTGTGGTTAAGGTTAGGGTTAGCAGTGTGGTTAAGGTTAGGGTTAGCAGTGTGGTTAAGGTTAGGGTTAGCAGTGTGGTTAAGGTTAGGGTTAGCAGTGTGGTTAAGGTTAGGGTTAGCAGTGTAGTTAAGGTTAGGGTTAGCAGTGTGGTTAAGGTTAGGGTTAGCAGTGTGGTTAAGGTTAGGGTTAGCAGTGTGGTTAGGGTTAGGGTTAGCAGTGTGGTTAAGGTTAGCAGTGTGGTTAAGGTTAGGGTTAGCAGTGTGGTTAAGGTTAGGGTTAGCAGTGTGGTTAAGGTTAGGGTTAGCAGTGTGGTTAGGGTTAGGGTTAGCAGTGTGGTTAAGGTTAGGGTTAGCAGTGTGGTTAAGGTTAGGGTTAGCAGTGTGGTTAGGGTTAGCAGTGTGGTTAAGGTTAGGGTTAGCAGTGTGGTTAAGGTTAGGGTTAGCAGTGTGGTTAGGGTTAGCAGTGTGGTTAGGGTTAGCAGTGTGGTTAAAGTTAGGGTTAGCAGTGTGGTTAAGGTTAGGGTTAGCAGTGTGGTTAAGGTTAGGGTTAGCAGTGTGGTTAAGGTTAGGGTTAGCAGTGTGGTTAAGGTTAGGGTTAGCAGTGTGGTTAAGGTTAGGGTTAGCAGTGTGGTTAAGGTTAGGGTTAGCAGTGTGGTTAAGGTTAGGGTTAGCAGTGTGGTAAAGGTTACGGTTAGCAGTGTGGTTAAGGTTAGGGTTAGCAGTGTGGTTAAGGTTAGGGTTAGCAGTGTGGTTAGGGTTAGGGTTAGCAGTGTGGTTAGGGTTAGCAGTGTGGTTAGGGTTAGGGTTAGCAGTGTGGTTAGGGTTAGCAGTGTGGTTAAGGTTAGGGTTAGCAGTGTGGTTAGGGTTAGCAGTGTGGTTAAGGTTAGGGTTAGCAGTGTGGTTAGGGTTAGCAGTGTGGTTAAGGTTAGGGTTAGCAGTGTGGTTAAGGTTAGGGTTAGCAGTGTGGTTAAGGTTAGGGTTAGCAGTGTGGTTAAGGTTAGGGTTAGCAGTGTGGTTAAGGTTAGGGTTAGCAGTGTGGTTAAGGTTAGGGTTAGCAGTGTGGTTAAGGTTAGGGTTAGCAGTGTGGTTAAGGTTAGGGTTAGCAGTGTGGTTAAGGTTAGGGTTAGCAGTGTGGTTAAGGTTAGGGTTAGCAGTGTGGTTAAGGTTAGGGTTAGCAGTGTGGTTAAGGTTAGGGTTAGCAGTGTGGTTAAGGTTAGGGTTAGCAGTGTAGTTAAGGTTAGGGTTAGCAGTGTGGTTAAGGTTAGGGTTAGCAGTGTGGTTAAGGTTAGGGTTAGCAGTGTGGTTAGGGTTAGCAGTGTGGTTAAGGTTAGCAGTGTGGTTAAGGTTAGGGTTAGCAGTGTGGTTAAGGTTAGGGTTAGCAGTGTGGTTAAGGTTAGGGTTAGCAGTGTGGTTAGGGTTAGGGTTAGCAGTGTGGTTAAGGTTAGGGTTAGCAGTGTGGTTAAGGTTAGGGTTAGCAGTGTGGTTAGGGTTAGCAGTGTGGTTAAGGTTAGGGTTAGCAGTGTGGTTAAGGTTAGGGTTAGCAGTGTGGTTAGGGTTAGCAGTGTGGTTAGGGTTAGCAGTGTGGTTAAAGTTAGGGTTAGCAGTGTGGTTAAGGTTAGGGTTAGCAGTGTGGTTAAGGTTAGGGTTAGCAGTGTGGTTAAGGTTAGGGTTAGCAGTGTGGTTAAGGTTAGGGTTAGCAGTGTGGTTAGGGTTAGCAGTGTGATTAAGGTTAGGGTTAGCAGTGTGGTTAAGGTTAGGGTTAGCAGTGTGGTTAAGGTTAGGGTTAGCAGTGTGGTTAAGGTTAGGGTTAGCAGTGTGGTTAAGGTTAGGGTTAGCAGTGTGGTTAAGGTTAGGGTTAGCAGTGTGGTTAAGGTTAGGGTTAGCAGTGTGGTTAAGGTTAGGGTTAGCAGTGTGGTTAAGGTTAGGGTTAGGCATTAGGGTTAGCAGTGTGGTTAAGGTTAGGATTAGGCATTAGGGTTAGCAGTGTGGTTAAGGTTAGGATTAGGCATTAGGGTTAGCAGTGTGGTTAAGGTTAGGATTAGGCATTAGGGTTAGCAGTGTGGTTAAGGTTAGGCATTAGGGTTAGCAGTGTGGTTAAGGTTAGTGTTAGGCATTAGGGTTAGCAGTGTGGTTAAGGTTAGTGTTAGGCATTAGGGTTAGCAGTGTGGTTAAGGTTAAGGTTAGGCATTAGGGTTAGCAGTGTGGTTAAGGTTAGGCATTAGGGTTAGCAGTGTGGTTAAGGTTAGTGTTAGGCATTAGGGTTAGCAGTGTGGTTAAGGTTAGTGTTAGGCATTAGGGTTAGCAGTGTGGTTAAGGTTAGGATTAGGCATTAGGGTTAGCAGTGTGGTTAAGGTTAGGATTAGGCAGTAGGGTTAGCAGTGTGGTTAAGGTTAGACATTAGGGTTAGCAGTGTGGTTAAGATTAAGCATTAGGGTTAGCAGTGTGGTTAAGGTTAGGCATTAGGGTTAGCAGTGTGGTTAAGGTTAGGATTAGGCATTAGGTTTAGCAGTGTGGTTAAGGTTAGGATTAGGCATTAGGGTTAGCAGTGTGGTTAAAATTAAGCATTAGGGTTAGCAGTGTGGTTAAGGTTAGGGTTAGGCATTAGGGTTAGCAGTGTGGTTAAGGTTAGGATTAGGCATTAGGGTTAGCAGTGTGGTTAAGGTTAGGATTAGGCATTAGGGTTAGCAGTGTGGTTAAGGTTAGGCATTAGGGTTAGCAGTGCGGTTAAGGTTAGGATTAGGCATTAGGTTTAGCAGTGTGGTTAAGATTAGGTATTAGGGTTAGCAGTGTGGTTAAGGTTAGGCATTAGGTTTAGCAGTGTGGTTAAGATTAGGTATTAGGGTTAGCAGTGTGGTTAAGGTTAGGTATTAGGGTTAGCAGTGTGGTTAAGATTAGGCATTAGGGTTAGCAGTGTGGTTAAGGTTAGTGTTAGGCATTAGGGTTAGCAGTGTGGTTAAGGTTAGGATTAGGCATTAGGGTTAGCAGTGTGGTTAAGGTTAGGGTTAGGCATTAGGGTTAGCAGTGTGGTTAAGGTTAGTGTTAGGCATTAGGGTTAGCAGTGTGGTTAAGGTTAGGGTTAGGGTTAGCAGTGTGGTTAAGGTTAAGATTAGGCATTAGGGTTAGCAGTGTGGTTAAGGTTAGGATTAGGCATTAGGGTTAGCAGTGTGGTTAAGGTTAGGGTTAGGCATTAGGGTTAGCAGTGTGGTTAAGGTTAAGATTAGGGTTAGCAGTGTGGTTAAGATTAGGGTTAGGCATTAGGGTTAGCAGTGTGGTTAAGATTAGGTTTAACATCAGATTTGATGACTATGAGGCTGTGCCAGCTAGCGGCCACTCTGCAGAGGTGAACAAGGTTCAACCTGGTACTATCTGGTTAGGGTTAGCAGTGTGGTTAGGGTTAGCAGTGTGGTTAAGGTTAGGGTTAGCAGTGTGGTTAAGGTTAGGGTTAGCAGTGTGGTTAAGGTTAGGGTTAGCAGTGTGGTTAAGGTTAGGGTTGGCAGTGTGGTTAAGGTTAGGGTTAGCAGTGTGGTTAAGGTTAGGGTTAGCAGTGTGGTTAAGGTTAGGGTTGGCAGTGTGGTTAAGGTTAGGGTTAGCAGTGTGGTTAGGGTTGGCAGTGTGGTTAAGGTTAGGGTTAGCAGTGTGGTTAAGGGTTAGGGTTAGCAGTGTGGTTAGGGTTAGCAGTGTGGTTAAGGTTAGGGTTAGCAGTGTGGTTAAGGTTAGGGTTAGCAGTGTGGTTAAGGTTAGGGTTAGCGGTGTGGTTAAGGTTAGGGTTAGCAGTGTGGTTAAGGTTAGGGTTAGCAGTGTGGTTAAGGTTAGGGTTAGCAGTGTGGTTAAGGTTAGGGTTAGCAGTGTGGTTAAGGTTAGGGTTAGCAGTGTGGTTAAGGTTAGGGTTAGCAGTGTGGTAAAGGTTAGGGTTAGCAGTGTGGTTAAGGTTAGGGTTAGCAGTGTGGTTAGGGTTAGCAGTGTGGTTAGGGTTAGGGTTAGCAGTGTGGTTAGGGTTAGCAGTGTGGTTAGGGTTAGGGTTAGCAGTGTGGTTAGGGTTAGCAGTGTGGTTAAGGTTAGGGTTAGCAGTGTGGTTAGGGTTAGCAGTGTGGTTAAGGTTAGGGTTAGCAGTGTGGTTAGGGTTAGCAGTGTGGTTAAGGTTAGGGTTAGCAGTGTGGTTAAGGTTAGGGTTAGCAGTGTGGTTAAGGTTAGGGTTAGCAGTGTGGTTAAGGTTAGGGTTAGCAGTGTGGTTAAGGTTAGGGTTAGCAGTGTGGTTAAGGTTAGGGTTAGCAGTGTGGTTAAGGTTAGGGTTAGCAGTGTGGTTAAGGTTAGGGTTAGCAGTGTGGTTAAGGTTAGGGTTAGCAGTGTGGTTAAGGTTAGGGTTAGCAGTGTGGTTAGGGTTAGCAGTGTGGTTAAGGTTAGGGTTAGCAGTGTGGTTAAGGTTAGGGCTAGCAGTGTAGTTAAGGTTAGGGTTAGCAGTGTGGTTAAGGTTAGGGTTAGCAGTGTGGTTAAGGTTAGGGTTAGCAGTGTGGTTAGGGTTAGGGTTAGCAGTGTGGTTAAGGTTAGCAGTGTGGTTAAGGTTAGGGTTAGCAGTGTGGTTAAGGTTAGGGTTAGCAGTGTGGTTAAGGTTAGGGTTAGCAGTGTGGTTAAGGTTAGGGTTAGCAGTGTGGTTAAGGTTAGGGTTAGCAGTGTGGTTAAGGTTAGGGTTAGCAGTGTGGTTAAGGTTAGGGTTAGCAGTGTGGTTAGGGTTAGCAGTGTGGTTAAGGTTAGGGTTAGCAGTGTGGTTAAGGTTAGGGTTAGC
The DNA here is from genome assembly GCF_029448725.1 of Salvelinus fontinalis. Taxonomy (NCBI): domain Eukaryota; kingdom Metazoa; phylum Chordata; class Actinopteri; order Salmoniformes; family Salmonidae; genus Salvelinus; species Salvelinus fontinalis. Next base: position 97,699,801 of record NC_074665.1, read on the forward strand.
AGTGTGGTTAAGGTTAGGGTTAGCAGTGTGGTAAAGGTTAGGGTTAGCAGTGTGGTTAGGGTTAGCAGTGTGGTAAAGGTTAGGGTTAGCAGTGTGGTTAGGGTTAGCAGTGTGGTAAAGGTTAGGGTTAGCAGTGTGGTTAGGGTTAGGGTTAGCAGTGTGGTTAAGGTTAGGGTTAGCAGTGTGGTAAAGGTTAGGGTTAGCAGTGTGGTTAGGGTTAGCAGTGTGGTAAAGGTTAGGGTTAGCAGTGTGGTTAGGGTTAGCAGTGTGGTAAAGGTTAGGGTTAGCAGTGTGGTTAGGGTTAGCAGTGTGGTAAAGGTTAGGGTTAGCAGTGTGGTTAGGGTTAGCAGTGTGGTAAAGGTTAGGGTTAGCAGTGTGGTTAAGGTTAGGGTTAGCAGTGTGGTTAGGGTTAGCAGTGTGGTAAAGGTTAGGGTTAGCAGTGTGGTTAAGGTTAGGGTTAGCAGTGTGGTTAAGGTTAGCAGTGTGGTTAAGGTTAGGGTTAGCAGTGTGGTTAGGGTTAGCAGTGTGGTTAAGGTTAGGGTTAGCAGTGTGGTTAAGGTTAGGGTTAGCAGTGTGGTTAAGGTTAGGGTTAGCAGTGTGGTTAAGGTTAGCAGTGTGGTTAAGGTTAGGGTTAGCAGTGTGGTTAGGGTTAGCAGTGTGGTTAAGGTTAGGGTTAGCAGTGTGGTTAAGGTTAGGGTTAGCAGTGTGGTTAAGGTTAGGGTTAGCAGTGTGGTTAAGGTTAGCAGTGTGGTTAAGGTTAGGGTTAGCAGTGTGGTTAAGGTTAGGGTTAGCAGTGTGGTTAAGGTTAGGGTTAGCAGTGTGGTTAAGGTTAGGGTTAGCAGTGTGGTTAAGGTTAGGGTTAGCAGTGTGGTTAAGGTTAGGGTTAGCAGTGTGGTTAAGGTTAGGGTTAGCAGTGTGGTTAAGGTTAGGGTTAGCAGTGTGGTTAGGGTTAGCAGTGTGGTTAAGGTTAGGGTTAGCAGTGTGGTTAAGGTTAGGGTTAGCAGTGTGGTTAAGGTTAGGGTTAGCAGTGTGGTTAAGGTTAGGGTTAGCAGTGTGGTTAAGGTTAGGGTTAGCAGTGTGGTTAAGGTTAGGGTTAGCAGTGTGGTTAAGGTTAGGGTTAGCAGTGTGGTTAAGGTTAGGGTTAGCAGTGTGGTTAAGGTTAGGGTTAGCAGTGTGGTTAAGGTTAGGGTTAGCAGTGTGGTTAAGGTTAGGGTTAGCAGTGTGGTTAAGGTTAGGGTTAGCAGTGTGGTTAAGGTTAGGGTTAGCAGTGTGGTTAAGGTTAGGGTTAGCAGTGTGGTTAAGGTTAGGGTTAGCAGTGTGGTTAAGGTTAGGGTTAGCAGTGTGGTTAAGGTTAGGGTTAGCAGTGTGGTTAAGGTTAGGGTTAGCAGTGTGGTTAAGGTTAGGGTTAGCAGTGTGGTTAAGGTTAGGGTTAGCAGTGTGGTTAAGGTTAGGGTTAGCAGTGTGGTTAAGGTTAGGGTTAGCAGTGTGGTTAAGGTTAGGGTTAGCAGTGTGGTTAAGGTTAGGGTTAGCAGTGTGGTTAAGGTTAGGGTTAGCAGTGTGGTTAGGGTTAGCAGTGTGGTTAGGGTTAGGGTTAGCAGTGTGGTTAAGGTTAGCAGTGTGGTTAAGGTTAGGGTTAGCAGTGTGGTTAAGGTTAGGGTTAGCAGTGTGGTCACTCTGCAGAGCTGAACAAGGTCCAACCTGCTCCTATCTGGTCACGCTGGAAATAACGGAATTGGAAATGTGGAGTTTTGTAAGTGGAACCATAAAGCCATAAAAGTGATGCTAATCATTTAATATACAGCGGTGACGTAAGACGTAGCATCATGACTGCAGTGACCTCCACCCCGACCTTTCAAGGTGTTAAACAGTGTTATGATCGAGGGGTTAAGGCGGGCAGACAGGCGTGTGTGACTGCGAGAACGGAGGTGTGTCCTGTGAAGCGTGTCCACGCAGTCAGAGCACAACCTGCCATCACGCAGCGGGATGAGAAATATCATGAGAAATATAATGAAATGTCAAAAGAGCTTGTGGGGATGTCTGGGTAATGTTAGCGTCTCTCCGCCTGACGGGTGCTCGGGCCCACGTTGACAACATCTAAAACGGGATGGGAGCAGCTGAAATCCATCAGAAACACCCTGCTGGTTGACTGGACCAGTGTTTGTCAACCCTGCCTCTTCAGCACCAAGCTACAACGTTACATTAATCAGGTTGTAGCTTTGGACAAGAGCACCTGATTACACTGATCAAGGGCTGGACGAGAAGAGGAGAAGTTTAATTAGGGATCAAATAAACGTGTCAAGTCGAGGTGAAGAACCGTCGTTAAGTGTGTCGACCTGTTAGTCAGAGTGTCTATAGCTGGTGGCCTTGACGTTATCTCATTAAGGCCAAAATGGTGTATGAACCTGAAATAAAATTCCTCAATCTATCGATCAATCAAATCAGTAGGCGTGTCTAGACATTTACCTGTTTAGTGGGCGTGTCAGCGTGGTTGTTAGGGGTGGGGCTGCTGCAGTCGGAGGCGGTCTCAGACTCAGAGTGACGAAGGCTGGCCCTCTTCTTCTTGATGAGATCAGCATCACGGTTGTAGGAGAAGCCCAGCGTGTGGGAGGAGGGAGACGAGGCCCCTGGGGGCCCAGAGGCCCCTTGCCGTGTAGGGGACCCTGAATCTAGGGCCCCGTTGTCTGGGGCTCCATCCCTCATCCCTTCCTGCTCCCTCGTCTCCCTCTCTATCCCTCTCTCCGTCCTCAGAGGGAGCTGGCTCAGGTCCAGGGTGACTGCCTTCAGGGGTAGTTGTAGTTGACGTCCATCGTCTCCTAGAGGTGTGGCGGCAAGGGAGCGAGGCGCGGCTCTGGGGTGGGAGGACTCTGTGGCGGTGGGGGGTAGAGCGACACGGGGCAAGGGGAGGGGGGGCGAGGTGGGAGAGGAGGGGGACACCCCAAAGTCAGGGAAGGAGAAAGATACAGTCTCACTCTTCCTCACCACCTCCTCCTCCTCCTCTTTACCCACGGCTCCATTGGTGGCGCTAGCGCCGTTAGCTCCGATGCTAACGTCCCCACTGGATCCAGTGGTCTGGGCGTTAGCGTCACTGACGTTTAGCTCGGCATAGAACTTGTCCTGGCCGATGGAGGCGTTGGTGTCTGTCTCGAAGTCTCCCACCTTCATGACAAGAAGAATTTAACATTTTAATTTAGTTGTATAACTCTTTCTCACAAACGCCCCCCAAACTAATATGAGTTCCGCTGGGACAAAGAGAGTCAGACTTCCTCCCCCTGGCTGGAAACTAGCTTTAAAAAGGCACTGAATCAAAATAAATAAAGACATCCTGATGACCTCATAGGGGGACAATTGGTTCAGGAAGTGAATACGAGGTTTAACAGGTGAAGAGGCCCCATAGAGGATAGAAACAGTGGTTTGGTTTAACAGGTGAATACGAGGTTTAACAGGTGAAGAGGCCCCATAGAGGATAGAAACAGTGGTTTGGTTTAACAGGTGAAGAGGCCCCATAGAGGATAGAAACAGTGGTTTGGTTTAACAGGTGAATACGAGGTTTAACAGGTGAAGAGGCCCCATAGAGAATAGAAACAGTGGTTTGGTTTAACAGGTGAAGAGGCCCCATAGAGTATAGAAACAGTGGTTTGGTTTAACAGGTGAATACGAGGTTTAACAGGTGAAGAGGCCCCATAGAGAATAGAAACAGTGGTTTGGTTTAACAGGTGAATACGAGGTTTAACAGGTGAAGGGGCCCCATAGAGAATAGAAACAGTGGTTTGGTTTAACAGGTGAATACGAGGTTTAACAGGTGAAGAGGCCCCATAGAGTATAGAAACAGTGGTTTGGTTTAACAGGTGAATACGAGGTTTAACAGGTGAAGAGGCCCCATAGAGAATAGAAACAGTGGTTTGGTTTAACAGGTGAATACGAGGTTTAACAGGTGAAGGGGCCCCATAGAGAATAGAAACAGTGGTTTGGTTTAACAGGTGAATACGAGGTTTAACAGGTGAAGTGGCCCCATAGAGAATAGAAACAGTGGTTTGGTTTAACAGGTGAAGAGGCCCCATAGAGGATAGAAACAGTGGTTTGGTTTAACAGGTGAATACGAGGTTTAACAGGTGAAGGGGCCCCATAGAGGATAGAAACAGTGGTTTGGTTTAACAGGTGAATACGAGGTTTAACAGGTGAAGAGGCCCCATAGAGGATAGAAACAGTGGTTTGGTTTAACAGGTGAAGAGGCCCCATAGAGGATAGAAACAGTGGTTTGGTTTAACAGGTGAAGAGGCCCCATAGAGAATAGAAACAGTGGTTTGGTTTAACAGGTGAAGAGGCCCCATAGAGGATAGAAACAGTGGTTTGGTTTAACAGGTGAAGTGGCCACATAGAGAATAGAAACAGTGGTTTGGTTTAACAGGTGAAGAGGCCCCATAGAGTATAGAAACAGTGGTTTGGTTTAACAGGTGAAGAGGCCCCATAGAGGATAGAAACAGTGGTTTGGTTTAACAGGTGAATACGAGGTTTAACAGGTGAAGAGGCCCCATAGAGGATAGAAACAGTGGTTTGGTTTAACAGGTGAAGAGGCCCCATAGAGGATAGAAACAGTGGTTTGGTTTAACAGGTGAATACGAGGTTTAACAGGTGAAGAGGCCCCATAGAGGATAGAAACAGTGGTTTGGTTTAACAGGTGAAGAGGCCCCATAGAGGATAGAAACAGTGGTTTGGTTTAACAGGTGAATACGAGGTTTAACAGGTGAAGAGGCCCCATAGAGAATAGAAACAGTGGTTTGGTTTAACAGGTGAAGAGGCCCCATAGAGGATAGAAACAGTGGTTTGGTTTAACAGGTGAATACGAGGTTTAACAGGTGAAGAGGCCCCATAGAGAATAGAAACAGTGGTTTGGTTTAACAGGTGAAGAGGCCCCATAGAGTATAGAAACAGTGGTTTGGTTTAACAGGTGAATACGAGGTTTAACAGGTGAAGAGGCCCCATAGAGGATAGAAACAGTGGTTTGGTTTAACAGGTGAATACGAGGTTTAACAGGTGAAGTGGCCCCATAGAGGATAGAAACAGTGGTTTGGTTTAACAGGTGAATACGAGGTTTAACAGGTGAAGAGGCCCCATAGAGGATAGAAACAGTGGTTTGGTTCAGGAGGTGAATACGAGGTTTAACAGGTGAAGTGGCCCCATAGAGTATAGAAACAGTGGTTTGGTTTAACAGGTGAAGAGGCCCCATAGAGGATAGAAACAGTGGTTTGGTTTAACAGGTGAAGAGGCCCCATAGAGGATAGAAACAGTGGTTTGGTTTAACAGGTGAAGAGGCCCCATAGAGGATAGAAACAGTGGTTTGGTTTAACAGGTGAAGTGGCCCCATAGAGGATAGAAACAGTGGTTTGGTTCAGGAGGTGAATACGAGGTTTAACAGGTGAAGAGGCCCCATAGAGGATAGAAACAGTGGTTTGGTTCAGGAGGTGAATACGAGGTTTAACAGGTGAAGAGGACCCACATTGTATGTATTAATACAGAACATCAACACACCCACCTTGTATGTAATAATACAGAACATCAACACACCCACCTTGTATGTATTAATACAGAACATCAACACACCCACCTTGTATGTGCTGCGGCTGCTGTTGGCTTCTATCTGCACCACGTTGAGTTCCTCCCCACTGAAGTGGGCTCTGATCTGGTAGAGGTACGTCATGACGGTCAGCTTGTCAGGGATGGCCAGCAGAACCATGTCAGACGGCTCCAACAGTCGACTGATGCCCAGGCTGGCAAACACATCATACGCCTGAGCAGACACACAGGGAAACACACGTCATCACTACACCAAACCAGTCATTACCAAACTACACCACGTACACAGGGAAACACATGTCACCACTACACCGACCAGTCATTACCAAACTACACCTTGTACACAGGAAACACACGTCACCACTACACCGAACCAGTCATTACCAAACTACACCACATACACAGGAAACACACGTCATCACTACACCGAACCAGTCATTACCAAACTACACCACTCACACAGGAAGTAATTACTACACCGAACCAGTCATTACCAAACTACACCACGTACACAGGAAACACACGTCACCACTACACCGAACCAGTCATTACCAAACTACACCACATACACAGGAAACACATGTCATCACTACACCGAACCAGTCATTACCAAACTACACCACGTACACAGGAAACACACGTCACCACTACACCGAACCAGTAATTACCAAACTACACCACATACACAGGAAACACACGTCATCACTACACCGAACCAGTCATTACCAAACTACACCACTCACACAGGAAGTAATTACTACACCGAACCAGTCATTACCAAACTACACCACTCACACAGGAACACAGGTAGTAATTACTACATCGAACCAGTCATTACCAAACTACACCACGTACACAGGAAGTAATTACTACACCAAACCAGTCATTACCAAGCTACACCACGTACACAGGAAACACATGTCATCACTACACCGAACCAGTCATTACCAAACTACACCACTCACACAGGAAGTAATTACTACACCGAACCAGTCATTACCAAACTACACCACGTACACAGGAAGTAATTACTACACCAAACCAGTCATTACCAAGCTACACCACGTACACAGGAAACACATGTCATCACTACACCGAACCAGTCATTACCAAACTACACCACATACACAGGGAAACACATGTCATCACTACACCGAACCAGTCATTACCAAACTACACCACGTACACAGGAACACAAGTAGTAATTACTACACCGAACCAGTCATTACCAAACTACACCACGTACACAGGAAACACATGTAGTAATTACTACACCGAACCAGTCATTACCAAACTACACCACGTACACAGGAAACACATGTCATCACTACACCGAACCAGTCATTACCAAACTACACCACTCACACAGGAAGTAATTACTAGACCGAACCAGTCATTACCAAACTACACCACTCACACAGGAACACAGGTAGTAATTACTACATCGAACCAGTCATTACCAAACTACACCACGTACACAGGAAGTAATTACTACACCGAACCAGTCATTACCAAACTACACCACTCACACAGGAAGTAATTACTACACCGAACCAGTCATTACCAAACTACACCACTCACACAGGAAGTAATTACTACACCGAACCAGTCATTACCAAACTACACCACTCACACAGGAAGTAATTACTACACCGAACCAGTCATTACCAAACTACACCACGTACACACGTAGTAATTACTACACCACACCAGTCATTATCAAACTACACCACGTACACACGTAGTAATTACTACACCACACCAGTCATTACCAAACTACACCTTGTACACAGGAAACACACGTCACCACTACACCGAACCAGTCATTACCAAACTACACCACATACACAGGAAACACACGTCATCACTACACCGAACCAGTCATTACCAAACTACACCACTCACACAGGAAGTAATTACTACACCGAACCAGTCATTACCAAACTACACCACGTACACAGGAAACACACGTCACCACTACACCGAACCAGTCATTACCAAACTACACCACATACACACATAGTAATTACTACACCACACCAGTCATTACCAAACTACACCACGTATACAGGAAACACACGTCATCACTACACCGAACCAGTCATTACCAAACTACACCACTCACACAGGAAGTAATTACTACACCGAACCAGTCATTACCAAACTACACCACGTACACAGGAAACACACGTCACCACTACACCGAACCAGTCATTACCAAACTACACCACATACACAGGAAACACATGTCATCACTACACCGAACCAGTCATTACCAAACTACACCACGTACACAGGAAACACACGTCATCACTACACCGAACCAGTCATTACCAAACTACACCACGTACACAGGAAACACACACCACCACTACACCGAACCAGTAATTACCAAACTACACCACATACACAGGAAACACACGTCATCACTACACCAAACCAGTCATTACCAAACTACACCACTCACACAGGAAGTAATTACTACACCGAACCAGTCATTACCAAACTACACCACGTACACAGGAAGTAATTACTACACCAAACCAGTCATTACCAAGCTACACCACGTACACAGGAAACACATGTCATCACTACACCGAACCAGTCATTACCAAACTACACCACTCACACAGGAAGTAATTACTACACCGAACCAGTCATTACCAAACTACACCACGTACACAGGAAGTAATTACTACACCACACCAGTCATTACCAAACTACACCTTGTACACAGGAAACACACGTCACCACTACACCGAACCAGTCATTACCAAACTACACCACATACACAGGAAACACACGTCATCACTACACCGAACCAGTCATTACCAAACTACACCACTCACACAGGAAGTAATTACTACACCGAACCAGTCATTACCAAACTACACCACGTACACAGGAAACACACGTCACCACTACACCGAACCAGTCATTACCAAACTACACCACATACACACATAGTAATTACTACACCACACCAGTCATTACCAAACTACACCACGTATACAGGAAACACACGTCATCACTACACCGAACCAGTCATTACCAAACTACACCACTCACACAGGAAGTAATTACTACACCGAACCAGTCATTACCAAACTACACCACGTACACAGGAAACACACGTCACCACTACACCGAACCAGTCATTACCAAACTACACCACATACACAGGAAACACATGTCATCACTACACCGAACCAGTCATTACCAAACTACACCACGTACACAGGAAACACACGTCATCACTACACCGAACCAGTCATTACCAAACTACACCACGTACACAGGAAACACACACCACCACTACACCGAACCAGTAATTACCAAACTACACCACATACACAGGAAACACACGTCATCACTACACCAAACCAGTCATTACCAAACTACACCACTCACACAGGAAGTAATTACTACACCGAACCAGTCATTACCAAACTACACCACGTACACAGGAAGTAATTACTACACCAAACCAGTCATTACCAAGCTACACCACGTACACAGGAAACACATGTCATCACTACACCGAACCAGTCATTACCAAACTACACCACTCACACAGGAAGTAATTACTACACCGAACCAGTCATTACCAAACTACACCACGTACACAGGAAGTAATTACTACACCAAACCAGTCATTACCAAGCTACACCACGTACACAGGAAACACATGTCATCACTACACCGAACCAGTCATTACCAAACTACACCACGTACACAGGGAAACACATGTCATCACTACACCGAACCAGTCATTACCAAACTACACCACGTACACAGGAACACAAGTAGTAATTACTACACCGAACCAGTCATTACCAAACTACACCACGTACACAGGAAACACATGTAGTAATTACTACACCGAACCAGTCATTACCAAACTACACCACGTACACAGGAAACACATGTCATCACTACACCGAACCAGTCATTACCAAACTACACCACTCACACAGGAAGTAATTACTACACCGAACCAGTCATTACCAAACTACACCACTCACACAGGAACACAGGTAGTAATTACTACATCGAACCAGTCATTACCAAACTACACCACGTACACAGGAAGTAATTACTACACCGAACCAGTCATTACCAAACTACACCACTCACACAGGAAGTAATTACTACACCGAACCAGTCATTACCAAACTACACCACTCACACAGGAAGTAATTACTACACCGAACCAGTCATTACCAAACTACACCACGTACACACGTAGTAATTACTACACCACACCAGTCATTATCAAACTACACCACGTACACACGTAGTAATTACTACACCACACCAGTCATTACCAAACTACACCTTGTACACAGGAAACACACGTCACCACTACACCGAACCAGTCATTATCAAACTACACCACGTACACAAGTAGTAATTACTACACCACACCAGTCATTACCAAACTACACCACGTACACACATAGTAATTACTACACCACACCAGTCAATACCAAACTACACCACGTACACACGTAGTAATTACTACACCGGACCAGTCATTACCAAACTACACCACGTACACACGTCGTAATTACTACACTAAACCTAATGACTTATTGACTATAAGGAGCATTGACAAATGTCCTCCGGGTTTTTCTAACCAGGTTAACACATCATTTCAGTCACAGTTGGCAGGTATAGAACATGTCTGATGGGGAAAACACAGAAACATCCCAAATCAAAGTAAACTTGTTTACAATGGGGATGGAGGGAGAGGGGGATGAGAGAGGAGGAGAGGGGGATGGAGGGAGAGGGGGATGAGAGAGGAGGAGAGGGGGATGAGAGAGGAGGAGAGGGGGATGAGAGAGGAGGAGAGGGGGATGAGAGAGGAGGAGAGGGGGATGAGAGAGGAGGAGAGGGGGATGAGAGAGGAGGAGAGGGGGATGAGAGAGGAGGAGAGGGGGATGAGAGAGTAGGAGAGGGGGGTGAGAGAGGAGGAGAGGGGGATGAGAGAGGAGGAGAGGGGGGTGAGACAGTGAGGGGGTTGAGGAGATGAGGGTAGAGGGGTATGAGAGAGGAGGAGTGGGGGGGTGAGACAGTGAGGGGGTTGAGGAGATGAGGGTAGAGGCAGAAAACAAGAGACCTTTTCACACTGCATCGTTCTTAGCCCCAGGCTATCTTAGCCCCAGGCTAGACTGGCCCTGGGCTAAGCTTCAGCTCTGGGCTAAGGATTCCCACTAGTCTTCCAAAGCCCGGGGCTAACGGACAAACACAACATGCAAAAACATCTCTGACACGCGACCGATGTTAAACAATAAGACAGGTATTAACACGATGCCCCCTGCGTCTGGCCTGTATAAACAATAAGACAGGTATTAACACAACGCCCCCTGAGTCTGGCCTGTATAAACAATAAGACAGGTATTAACACGATGCCCCCTGCGTCTGGCCTGTATAAACCTCCATCTGGCTGCTGAACGATGTTAAACAATAAGACAGGTATTAACACGATGCCCCCTGCGTCTGGCCTGTATAAACAATAAGACAGGTATTAACACGATGCCCCCTGCGTCTGGCCTGTATAAACAATAAGACAGGTATTAACACGACGCCCCCTGCGTCTGGCCTGTATAAACAATAAGACAGGTATTAACACGATGCCCCCTGCGTCTGGCCTGTATAAACAATAAGACAGGTATTAACACGACTCCCCCTGCGTCTGGCCTGTATAAACCTCCATCTGGTCGCTGAACAGAGAACGATGTTAAACAATAAGACAGGTATTAACACGACGCCCCCTGCGTCTGGCCTGTATAAACAATAAGACAGGTATTAACACGATGCCCCCCGCGTCTGGCCTGTATAAACAATAAGACAGGTATTAACACGATGCCCCCTGCGTCTGGCCTGTATAAACAATAAGACAGGTATTAACACGACGCCCCCTGCGTCTGGCCTGTATAAACAATAAGACAGGTATTAACACGATGCCCCCCGCGTCTGGCCTGTATAAACAATAAGACAGGTATTAACACGACGCCCCCTGCGTCTGGCCTGTATAAACCTCCATCTGGCTGCTGAACAGAGAACGCTGTGAACAAACCAGACGTCAACTTTTATGAACTATATTATTATCATGGATTTATGCAATTAAATGTAAATAGAAAATCTATGAAAACGAGAGAAAAATGTAGCGTTTGCTGCTGTTCCAGCTGGAGAGTTTGTATCTTTAGTTGGCTAAGTGAGAAGAGGTTAGCCTGCCTGCATAGCAACCATTTACGTTAGGCATAGCAACCAATGTTTTCCTGTCCTCAGATGGAAGGGTTAAATCGTATGAATTGACGTATCAAAATAACATGCAGAACACTTTACAGGTATCAACATCATATGTCAATTAAGTGAAAGTGCTGCTTTGTGATTGGACAGTGTGCATTCAAGGCGTTGCTCTTGAGTCCGTTTCACACGGGCTATTTTGGCACCGTGTTTTTGTGGCTAACCACGAAAAGTCGATGCTAACCCTGATCCGGAGCAGGGCCAGCTAATCCTGGGCTAAGGTTGGTGCTAGCCCACTTTACAATGTACAAGTGTGAACACTCGCTTAGCCTGGGCTAAAATATCCCTTAGCTAAGGTTGGTGCTAGCCCACTTTACAATGTGCAAGTGTGAATACTCACTTAGCCTGGGCTAAAATATCCCTTAGCTAAGGTTGGTGCTAGCCCACTTTACAATGTGCAAGTGTGAACACTCACTTAGCCTGGGCTAAAATATCCCTCAGCTAAGGTTGGTGCTAGCCCACTTTACAATGTGCAAGTGTGAACACTCACTTAGCCTGGGCTAAAATATCCCTTAGCTAAGGTTGGTACTAGCCCACTTTACAATGTGCAAGTGTGAATACTCACTTAGCCTGGGCTAAAATATCCCTTAGCTAAGGTTGGTGCTAGCCCACTTTACAATGTACAAGTGTGAACACTCACTTAGCCTGGGCTAAAATATCCCTCAGACCAAGAGAGGCTCTTAAGAGTGTGCCACGCTGTCATCAAGGCAAAGGGTGGCTACTTTGAAGAATCTAAAATATATTTAGATTTAGATATTTATATATATATTTAGATATTTAGAACACTTTTTGGGTTACTACATGATTCCATATTTGTTATTTGATAGTGTTGATGTCTTCAATATTATGTAGAAAATAGTAAAAATAAAGAAAAACCCTTGAACGAGTAGGTGTGTCCAAACTTTTGACTGGTACTGCACATCACAATAACCTTAAATAAATGTGTGTATACGTGTGTGTGTGTATACGTGTGTGTGTACGTGTGTGTGTGTGTGTGTGTGTGTGTGTGTGTGTGTGTGTGTGTACGTGTGTGTGTGTGTGTGTATAACACTGCAGCCATGGCAGCAGACAGGTCATGTCAGGGATGGTTGTCTCTGATAAGAGAGGCAGATACCCTGAGACAGAGCGCTTAATCCTAGAGGGGTGTGTGTGTGTGTTTGTCTGTATCTGTGTGTGTGTGTGTGTGTGTGTGTGTGTGTGTGTGTGTGTGTGTGTGTGTGTGTGTGTGTGTGTGTGTGTGTGTGTGTGTGTGTGTGTGTTTCTTATCACCCTACATCAACCTGACCATGCTCTCCATCAGCTAGCGTGTAATTGGTCTGATTTAAGACTGATGAGAAAATACAGACCCTGATTATCAACCCCAATCCCCCTGTCACCTGATACACAGAGAGGGAGGGAGGGAGGGAGACAGAGGGAGGGAGGGAGACAGAGGGAGGGAGGGAGACAGAGGGAGGGAGAGAGACAGAGGGAGGGAGAGATGGAGACAGGGGAGGGAGAGATGGAGACAGGGGAGGGAGAGATGGAGACAGGGGAGGGAGACAGAGGGAGGGAGGGGAGAGAGGGAGGGAGAGAGAGATGGAGACAGAGAGGGAGGGAGGGGAGAGAGGGAGGGAGGGAGACAGAGGGAGGGAGACAGAGGGAGGGAGGGGAGAGAGGGAGGGAGAGAGAGATGGAGACAGAGAGGGAGCGAGGGGAGAGAGGGAGGGAGGGGAGAGAGGGAGGGAGGGAGGGGAGAGAGAGATGGAGACAGAGAGGGAGGGAGGGGAGAGAGGGATAGGGGAGAGAAGGAGAAAGAAGGATATGGGGAGAGAAGGAGAAAGAGGGATGGAGAAAGAGGGATATGGGGAGAGATGGAGAAAGAGGGATGGAGAAAGAGGGATATGGGGAGAGAAGGAGAAAGAGGGATAGGGGAGAGAAGGAGAAAGAGAGAGAAACAGAGGGAGGGACTAACAATCCTTATCAGAACCAATGACAGGTGAATAAACAGATGAAGAAAACACCATCATCCCCTTTCCTTGCTTCAACACACAAGAAGGTGACAACCCAGGACGGACAGTACTCACACTCACACACACACACACACACACACACACACACACACACACACACACACACACACACACACACACACACACACACAGTATATCACAGCTTGTATCTGGGCTGCTTGATAGTGTCTGTGTATCCTTCCGCTCTCTAACGCTCCCTCTCTCTCTCTCTCGCTCTCTCCCACTCCCTCTCTCCAGCTCGCTCTCTCACGCTCTCTCCCGCTCTCTAACGCTCCCTCTCTCGCTCACAACTCTCCCGCTCTCTAACGCTCCCCCCCCTCCCTCCCTCTCTCGCTCCCTCTCGCTCCCTCTCTCCCTCCCGCTCGCTCCCTCCCGCTCTCTAATGCTCTCTAACGCTCCCTCTCCAACGCTCCCTCTCGATCTCTAACGCACCATCTCGCTCTCTAACCATCTCAATCTCTAACTCTCCCGCTCCCTCCCGCTCTCTCTCCCGTTCTCTAACGCTCCCCTCCCACGATCCATCTCCCCCTCTAACGTTCCCTCTCTAACGCTCCCTCTCTAACGTTCCCTCTCTAACGTTCCCTCTCTAACGTTCCCTCTCCAACGCTCCCTCTCCAACGTTCCCTCTCCAACGCTCCCTCTCCAACGCTCCCTCTCCAACGCTCCCTCTCCAACGCTCCCTCTCCAACGCTCCCTCTCCAACGCTCCCTCTCCAACGTTCCCTCTCCAACGTTCCCTCTCCAACGCTCCCTCTCCAACGCTCCCTCTCCAACGCTCCCTCTCCAACGCTCCCTCTCCAACGCTCCCTCTCCAACGCTCCCCCTCCAACGCTCCCTCTCCAACGCTCCCTCTCCAACGCTCTCTCTCCAACGCTCTCTCTCCAACGCTCCCCCTTCAAAGCTCCCTCTCCCCCTTCAACGCTCCCTCTCCCTCTCCAACGCTCCCTCTCCAACGCTCCCTCTCCAACGCTCCCTCTCCAACGCTCCCTCTCCCTCTCCAACGCTCCCCCTCCAACGCTCCCTCTCCCCCTCCAATGCTCCCTCTCCCCCTCCAATGCTCCCTCTCCCTCTCCAACGCTCTCTCTCCCTCTCCAATGCTCTCTCTCCCTCTCCAACGCTCTCTCTCCCTCTCCAACGCTCTCTCTCCCTCTCCAGCGCTCTCTCTCAAACACTCCCCCTCCAACGCTCCCTCCCTCTCCCACGCTCTCTCTCCCTCTCCAGCGCTCTCTCTCAAACACTCCCTCTCCAGCGCTCTCTCTCCCTCTCCAGCGCTCTCTCTCCCTCTCCAGCGCTCTCTCTCAAACAATCCCTCTCCAACGCTCCCTCTCCCTCTCCAACGCTCCCTCTCCCTCTCCAACGCTCTCTCTCCCTCTCCAGCGCTCTCTCTCCCTCTCCAAAGCTCTCTCTCCCTCTCCAGCGCTCTCTCTCCCTCTCCAACGCTCTCTCTCCCTCTCCAACGCTCTCTCTCCCTCTCTAACGCTCCCTCTCCCTCTCCAACGCTCCCTCTCCCTCTCCAACGCTCCCTCTCCCTCTCCAACGCTCCCTCTCCCTCTCCAACGCTCCCTCTCCAACGCTCTCTCTCCCTCTCCAACGCTCTCTCCCTCTCCAGCGCTCTCTCTCCCTCTCCAACGCTCTCTCTCCCTCTCCAGCGCTCTCTCTCCCTCTCCAACGCTCTCTCTCCCTCTCCAGCGCTCTCTCTCCCTCTCCAACGCTCTCTCTCCCTCTCCAACGCTCCCTCTCCAGCGCTCTCTCTCCCTCTCCAGCGCTCTCTCTCAAACAATTCCTCTCCAACGCTCCCTCTCCCTCTCCAACGCTCTCTCTCCCTCTCCAACGCTCTCTCTCCCTCTCCAACGCTCTCTCTCCCTCTCCAACGCTCTCTCTCCCTCTCCAACGCTCCCTCTCCCTCTCCAACGCTCCCTCTCCCTCTCCAACGCTCCCTCTCCCTCTCCAACGCTCCCTCTCCAACGCTCTCTCTCCCTCTCCAACGCTCTCTCCCTCTCCAGCGCTCTCTCTCCCTCTCCAACGCTCTCTCTCCCTCTCCAGCGCTCTCTCTCCCTCTCCAACGCTCTCTCTCCCTCTCCAGCGCTCTCTCTCCCTCTCCAACGCTCTCTCTCCCTCTCCAACGCTCCCTCTCCAGCGCTCTCTCTCCCTCTCCAGCGCTCTCTCTCAAACAATTCCTCTCCAACGCTCCCTCTCCCTCTCCAACGCTCTCTCTCCCTCTCCAACGCTCTCTCTCCCTCTCCAACGCTCTCTCTCCCTCTCCAACGCTCTCTCTCCCTCTCCAGCGCTCTCTCCAACGCTCTCTCCAACGCTCTCTCCAACGCTCCCTCTCCAACGCTCCCTCTCCAACGCTCCCTCTCCAACGCTCCCTCTCCAACGCTCCCTCTCCAACGCTCCCTCTCCAACGCTCCCTCTCCAACGCTCCCTCTCCAACGCTCCCTCTCCAACGCTCCCTCTCCCTCTCCAACGCTCCCTCTCCAACGCTCCCTCTCCAACGCTCCCTCTCCAACGCTCCTGCTCCAGCGCTCCCGCTCCCTCTCCAACGCTCCCTCTCCAACGCTCCCTCTCCAACGCTCCCTCTCCAGCGCTCCCGCTCCCTCTCCAACGCTCCCTCTCCAACGCTCCCTCTCCAACGCTCCCTCTCCAACGCTCCCTCTCCCTCTCCAGCGCTCCCTCTCCCTCTCCAACGCTCCCTCTCTAACGCTCCCTCTCCCTCTCCAGCGCTCCCTCTCCCTCTCCCTCTCCAGCGCTCCCTCTCCCTCTCCAACGCTCCCTCTCCAACGCTCCCTCTCCAACGCTCCCTCTCCAACGCTCCCTCTCCCTCTCCAGCGCTCCCTCTCCCTCTCCAACGCTCCCTCTCTAATGCTCCCTCTCCCTCTCCAGCGCTCCCTCTCCCTCTCCAGCGCTCCCTCTCCCTCTCCAGCGCTCCCTCTCCCTCTCCAACGCTCCCTCTCCAACGCTCCCTCTCCAACGCTCTCTCTCCCTCTCTAACGTTCCCCCTCTAACGCTCCATCTCCCTCTCCAACGCTCCGCCTCCAACGCTCCATCTCCCCCTCTAACGCTCCATCTCCCTCTCTAACGCTCCATCTCCCTCTCTAACGCTCCATCTCCCCCTCTAACGCTCCATCTCCCTCTCTAACGCTCCATCTCCCCCTCTAACCCTCCATCTCCCTCTCTAACGCTCCATCTCCCTCTCTAACGCTCCATCTCCCTCTCTAACGCTCCATCTCCCCCTCTAACCCTCCATCTCCCTCTCTAACGCTCCCTCTCACGCTCCCTCTCTCGCTCTCTAACGCTCCCTCTCTAACGCTCCATCTCCCTCTCTAACGCTCCCTCTCTAACGCTCCATCTCCCTCTCTAACGCTCCATCTCCCCCTCTAACCCTCCATCTCCCTCTCTAACGCTCCCTCTCACGCTCCCTCTCTCGCTCTCTAACGCTCCCTCTCTAACGCTCCATCTCCCTCTCTAACGCTCCCTCTCTAACGCTCCATCTCCCTCTCTAACGCTCCCTCTCTAACGCTCCATCTCCCTCTCTAACGCTCCCTCTCTCGCTCTCTAACGCTCCCTCTCTCGCTCTCTAACACTCCCTCTCTCTAACGCTCCTTCTCACTTCCTCTCTCCTTGACTCTCTCACACAGAAGGGTGGAGTAGGGGAGGATTAAGACGAGCAGAAAGAGGAGAGGAGCAGAAAGAGGAGAGGGGCGGAATGAGGTGGAGGAGAAGGGAATGGTCTGATCAAGAGAGGGCTGTTTCTCAACTTCCAGTTAATTATAATGTTGTAGGGGTCTTTCTCTCTCCTTTTCTTCACTCCTTCCCTTTGCTGGGGCCTGGTTGCTGAACAATGGATGGAGAGATGCATATCCTGGCATGGGGAGAGGTGGAGGGAGGGAGGGATGTAGAGGGGAGGTGTGTGAGTCAGTGGAGTACAGGAGAGAGAAGAAAAGCCAAGAAGAAAGAGAGGAGTTTGGTGTTACACGGTCCTGTTTCCCCCTCCGCCCCTCTCTCCTTCCTTAGAGAGAGAGAGAGAGAGACAGAGACAGAGACAGAGACAGAGAGAGAGAGAGAGAGAGAGAGAGAGAGAGAGAGAGAGAGAGAGAGAGAGAGAGAGAGAGAGAGAGAGAGAGAAAGAGAAAGAAAAGAAAGAGAGAGAAAGAAGGAAATAAAGGGGGAACTAAGAGGGCTGATTTGGTTTCTAACACCTATTCAGGAGAGCAAAGTGTGTTGGCTTTGTTCCCTCCTCACTGAAGTCTAATCTGAAAGAGAGGGACAAGCTCACCACTCAATACAACTGAAAGAACGAAGGGAGAGGGAGAAAGAAAGAAGGGAGAGGGAGGGAGAAAGAAAGGGAGAGAGAGCAAGAAAGAAGGGAGAGGGAGAAAGAAAGAAAGAAGGGAGAGGGAGAAAGAAAGAAAGAAGGGAGAGGGAGAAAGAAAGAAGGAAGAGCGAGAAAGAAAGAAGGAAGAGCGAGAAAGAAAGAAGGAAGAGGGAGAAAGAAAGAAAGGGAGAGGGAGAAAGAAAGAAGGGAGAGGGAGAAAGAAAGAAAGGAGAGGGAGAAAGAAAGAAGGGAGAGGGAGAAAGAAAGAAAGAAGTGAGAGGGAGAAAGAAAGAAGGGAGAGGGAGAAAGAAAGAAGGCAGAGGGAGAAAGAAAGAAGGAAGAGCGAGAAAGAAAGAAGGAAGAGCGAGAAAGAAAGAAGGGAGAGGGAGAAAGAAAGAAGGGAGAGGGAGAAAGAAAGAAGGGAGAGGGAGAAAGAAAGAAAGAAGGGAGAGGGAGAAAGAAAGAAAGATAGAAAGATAGGGAGAGGGAGAAAGAAAGAAGGGAGAGAGAGCAAGAAAGAAGGGAGAGAGAGCAAGAAAGAAGGGAGAGGGAGAAAGAAAGAACGAAAGAAAGAAAGGGAGAGGGAGAAAGAAAGCAGGGAGAGGAAGAAAGAAAGAAAGAAAGGGAGAGGGAGAAAGAAAGAAGGAAGAGGGAGAAGGTTTAGGTTTCCTCTCTAGGTTTCTTCCTAGGTTTTGGCCTTTCTAGGGAGTTTTTCCTAGCCACCGTGCTTCTACACCTGCATTGCTTGCTGTTTGGGGTTTTAGGCTGGGTTTCTGTACAGCACTTCGAGATATTATCTGATGTACGAAGGGCTATATAAAATAAACTTGATTGATTGATTGAGAAAGAAAAAAGGGAGAGGGAGAAAGAAGGGATAGGGAGAAAGAAGGGAGAGGGAGAAAGAAAGAAGGGAGAGGGAGAAAGTGAGAGTAGAGAAGTGAGGAGGAAGGGAGGGAAGGGAGGAGGTCTTTGGGGTTTTGTTTCAGATTGAGAAATCCTGCAACCATTCTGTACTGGCTGTCAATACTGTAGTACAGCAGGGTTCCCCAACATTCTGTACTCCACTGCAGGCAGGCAGTGTGTAATTTACCCAGAGTACAGCAGGGTTCCCCAACATTCTGTACTCCACTGCAGGCAGGCAGTGTGTAATTTACCCAGAATACAGCAGGGTTCCCCAACATTCTGTACTCCACTGCAGGCAGGCAGTGTGTAATTTACCCAGAATACAGCAGGGTCCCCCAACATTCTGTACTCCACTGCAGGCAGGCAGTGTGTAATTTACCCAGAGTACAGCAGGGTTCCCCAACATTCTGTACTCCACTGCAGGCAGGCAGTGTGTAATTTACCCAGAGTACAGCAGGGTTCCCCAACATTCTGTACTCCACTGCAGGCAGGCAGTGTGTAATTTACCCAGAGTACAGCAGGGTTCCCCAACATTCTGTACTCCACTGCAGGCAGGCAGTGTGTAATTTACCCAGAGTACAGCAGGGTTCCCCAACATTCTGTACTCCACTGCAGGCAGGCAGTGTGTAATTTACCCAGAGTACAGCAGGGTTCCCCAACATTCTGTACTCCACTGCAGGCAGGCAGTGTGTAATTTACCCAGAGTACAGCAGGGTTCCCCAACATTCTGCAGGCAGGCAGTGGACTGGTTTATCTAGCGTGTCCTGCGTTGCATATAATCGATGTGGTGCCTGTTAATTTCTAAACGAATCAGAGCCTACTTCGCCAAACGGGTGATTATACAAGCGCATTCACATAAAAAGCACTGTCGCTGCACCAATGTACCGAACCATAAACATCAACGCCTTTCTTTAAAATCAATACACAAGTATATATTTTTAAACCTGCATATTTAGTTAATATTGCCTGCAAACATGAATTTCTTTCAACAAGGGAAATTGTGTCACTTTGCTTGCGTTCCGTGCAACAGAGTCAGGGTATATGCAGCAGTTTGGGCCGCCTGGCTCACTCGCTCTGAGACCTTGAAGTAGTTGTTCCCCTTGCTCTGCAATGGCCACGGCATTTGTGGAGCGATGGGTAACGATGCTTCGAGGGTGGCTGTTTTCGATGTGTTCCTGGTTCGAGCCCAATACTGTTCCTTCAGTATTGTTGTAATTGTCATTATTACAAAAATATATATAAATAAATATCGTCCGATTAATCGGTATCGGCTTTTTTGGTCCTCCAATAATCGGTATCGGCGATGAAAAATCATAATCGGTCGACCTCTAGTATAGATAAATAAGGAAGTTAAATCTAGTTGATGACCCCTGGTGTACAGTATAGATAAATAAGGAAGTTAAATCTAGTTGATGACCCCTGGTGTACAGTATAGATAAATAAGGAAGTTAAATCTAGTTGATGACCCCTGGTGTACAGTATAGAGAAATAAGGAAGTGAAATCTAGTTGATGACCCCTGGTGTACAGTATAGATAAATAAGGAAGTGAAATCTAGTTGATGACCCCTGGTGTACAGTATAGATAAATAAGGAAGTGGAATCTAGTTGATGACCCCTGGTGTACAGTATAGATAAATAAGGAAGTGAAATCTAGTTGATGACCCCTGGTGTACAGTACAGATAAATAAGGAAGTGAAATCTAGTTGATGACCCCTGGTGTACAGTATAGAGAAATTAGGAAGTTAAATCTAGTTGATGACCCCTGGTGTACAGTATAGAGAAATAAGGAAGTGAAATCTAGTTGATGACCCCTGGTGTACAGTATAGATAAATAAGGAAGTTAAATCTAGTTGATGACCCCTGGTGTACAGTATAGATAAATAAGGAAGTTAAATCTAGTTGATGACCCCTGGTGTACAGTATAGATAAATAAGGAAGTGAAATCTAGTTGATGACCCCTGGTGTACAGTACAGATAAATAAGGAAGTGAAATCTAGTTGATGACCCCTGGTGTTCAGTACAGATAAATAAGGAAGTTAAAATGGGGAAGGTAAAATGGAGAAGAAGAGAGTCAAACCATTTATTTCTAACTGATAGACAAGACACCCTCCCCCTCTTTCTCCTCCCCCTTCCTGTGTACGAAGTGATTGCACCGTGCAGTAACCCCAGAGACAGACAGACAGACAGACCATTGAAATATGACTGATAAGGACAATCAATAACAGGAGAATATTTTGAGTTTTTATCATCATGGCCTTTGAAAAGATCCATTATCAATGAATTAACACACTGCGATGTGTATGTATGTGTGTGTGTGTGTGTGTGTGTGTGTGTGTGTGTGTGTGTGTGTGTGTGTGTGTGTGTGTGTGTGTGTGTGTGTGTGTGTGTGTAATGAGAAAAAGCAGAAGTAATTCCCCATGATATCTGATATGAGGCAGTGTGCTGGCTGCTGAGGGAGGACCAGGTTAAGACGCCCCGAGCACACACACACACACAGATTATTCACAACGGTGAAGAGAGGTCTAACGATTGGAGTTCAAATTCCTCTTTGTATTGTATACAATTGACAACTGTGATTATAAAATCAGAAAGATCAGAAAATATTCATTCTTTTTTATTGTGATTCACATGGTGCTGTAGGTACCAGGTGGCCATTTGACCTGCTGTTCTATGTTGTGTTGATGTAGCTACATTACCTCTCTCTACTTATTGATGTAGCTACATTAACTCTCTCTACTTATCACACATCTTGTTGGTGAAGCTACATTCCCTCTCTCTATTGTTGATGTAGCTACATTAACTCTCTCTATTGTTGATGTAGGTACATTACCTTTCTCTTCTTGTTGATGTAGCTACATTACCTCTCTACTTCTCTTTCTTCTTGTTGATGTAGCTACATTACCTCTCTCCTCTTGTTGATGCAGCTACATTACCTCTCTCTCCTCTTGTTGATGTAGCTACATTACCTCTCTCTCTTGTTGATGTAGCTACATTACCTCTCTCTCTTGTTGATGTAGCTACATTACCTCTCTCTTGTTGATGTAGCTACATTACCCCTCTCTTGTTGATGTAGCTACATTGCCTCTCTCTCTTGTTGATGTAGCTACATTACCTCTCTCTATTGTTGATGTAGGTACATTACCTTTCTCTTCTTGTTGATGTAGCTACATTACCTCTCTACTTCTCTTTCTTCTTGTTGATGTAGCTACATTACCTCTCTCCTCTTGCTGATGTAGCTACATTACCCCTCTCTCCTCTTGTTGATGTAGCTACATTACCTCTCTCTCTTGTTGATGTAGCTACATTGCCTATCTCTCTTGTTGATGTAGCTACATTACCTCTCTCTCCTCTTGTTGATGTAGCTACATTACCTCTATCTCCTCTTGTTGATGTAGCTACATTACCTCTCTCTCTTGTTGATGTAGCTACATTACCTCTCTCTCTTGTTGATGTAGCTACATTACATCTCTCTCTTGTTGATGTAGCTACATTACCTCTCTCTCTTGTTGATGTAGCTACATTACCTCTCTCTCTTGTTGATGTAGCTACATTACCTCTCTCTCTTGTTGATGTAGCTACATTACCTCTCTCTCTTGTTGATGTAGCTACATTACCTCTCTCTTGTTGATGTAGCTACATTACCCCTCTCTTGTTGATGTAGCTACATTGCCTCTCTCTCTTGTTGATGTAGCTACATTACCTCTCTCTCTTGTTGATGTAGCTACATTGCCTCTCTCTCTTGTTGATGTAGCTACATTACCTCTCTTCTTGTTGATGTAGCTACATTACCTCTCTCTCTTGTTGATGTAGCTACATTGCCTCTCTCTCCTCTTGTTGATGTAGCTACATTACCCCTCTCTTGTTGATGTAGCTACATTGCCTCTCTCTCCTCTTGTTGATGTAGCTACATTACCCCTCTCTTGTTGATGTAGCTACATTGCCTCTCTCTCCTCTTGTTGATGTAGCTACATTACCCCTCTCTTGCTGATGTAGCTACATTACCCCTCTCTTGTTGATGTAGCTACATTGCCTCTCTCTCATCTTGTTGATGTAGCTACATTGCCTCTCTCTCCTCTTGTTGATGTAGCTACATTACCCCTCTCTTGTTGATGTAGCTACATTGCCTCTCTCTCCTCTTGTTGATGTAGCTACATTACCCCTCTCTCCTCTTGTTGATGTAGCTACATTACCTCTCTCCTCTTGTTGATGTAGCTACATTGCCTCTCTCTCCTCTTGCTGATGTAGCTACATTACCCCTCTCTTGTTGATGTAGCTACATTGCCTCTCTCTCCTCTTGTTGATGTAGCTACATTACCCCTCTCTCCTCTTGTTGATGTAGCTACATTGCCTCTCTCTCCTCTTGTTGATGTAGCTACATTACCCCTCTCTTGTTGATGTAGCTACATTGCCTCTCTCTCCTCTTGTTGATGTAGCTACATTACCTCTCTCTCTTGTTGATGTAGCTACATTGCCTCTCTCTCCTCTTGTTGATGTAGCTACATTACCTCTCTCTTGTTGATGTACCTACATTACCTCTCTCTTGTTGATGTAGCTACATTGCCTCTCTCTTGTGGATGTAGCTACATTACCTCTCTACTTCTCTCTCTTGTTGGTGTAGCTACATTACCTTTCTCTACTTCTCACACCTCTTGTTGATGTAGCTACATTGCCTCTCTCTTGTTGATGTAGCTACATTGCCTCTCTCTCCTCTTGTTGATGTAGCTACATTACCTCTCTCTTGTTGATGTACCTACATTACCTCTCTCTCTTGTTGATGTAGCTACATTGCCTCTCTCTTGTGGATGTAGCTACATTACCTCTCTACTTCTCTCTCTTGTTGGTGTAGCTACATTACCTTTCTCTACTTCTCACACCTCTTGTTGATGTAGCTACATTACCTCTATCTACCGCTCTCTTCTTGTTGATGTAGCTACATTACCTCTCTTCTTGTTGATGTAGCTACATTACCTCTCTTCTTGTTGATGTCGCTACATTACCTCTCTTCTTGTTGATGTCGCTACATTGCTTCTACCTCTCTTCTTGTTGATGTAGCTACATTACCTCTCTTCTTGTTGATGTAGCTACATTACCTCTCTTCTTGTTGATGTCGCTACATTGCTTCTACCTCTCTTCTTGTTGATGTAGCTACATTACATTTCTACTTCTCACACCTCTTGTTTTTTTTAAATTATTTTTTAATTTTTTAATTGTATCCCTTTTTCTCCCCAATTTTCGTGTTATCCAATCGCTAATAATTACTATCTTGTCTCATCGCTACAACTCCCGTACGGGCTCGGGAGAGACGAAGGTCGAAAGCCATGCGTCCTCCGAGGCACAACCCAACCAAGCCGCACTGCTTCTTTAACACAGCGCGCCACCAACCCGGAAGCCAGCCGCACCAATGTGTCGGAGGAAACACCGTGCACCTGGCCCCCTTGGTTAGCGCGCACTGCGCCCGGCCCGCCACAGGAATCGCTGGAGCGCGATGAGACAAGGAAATCCCTACCGGCCAAACCCTCCCTAACCCGGACGACGCTAGCCCAATTGTGCGTCGCCCCACGGACCTCCCGGTCGCGGCCGGCTGCGACAGAGCCTGGGGGCGAACCCAGAGACTCTGGTGGCGCAGTTAGCACTGCGATGCAGTGCCCTAGACCACTGCGCCACCCGGGAGGCCCTACCTCTTGTTGATATAGCTACATTACCGCTCTCTCCTATTGATATAGCTACATTACCTCTATATTCTCTTGTTGTGACTACATTACCCATCTCTCTCCTCTCGTTGTGACTACATTACCCATCTCCCTCCTCTCGTTGTGACTACATTACCTCTCTCATCTTGTTGTGACTACATTACCTATCCCTCTTGTTGATGTGACTACATTACCTATCTCCTCTTGTTGATCTGACTATATTACATCTCTCCGCTTGTTGTGGCTACATTACCTCTCCCCTTGTTGATGTGACTACATTACCTCTCCCCTTGTTGATGTGACTACATTACCTCTCTACGTCTCACACCTCTTTCTCTTTCTACTCCCCATACAGAAGTGTGGTAAGGTTTTTGGGACCAGGGAGTGTGTGAGTGTGTGTGTGAAAGCCTATTTGTCAGGCCCCGTCTCGCAGCAAATTCCTCAATGGGTTGAGAGGAGGAGAGGAGAGGAGGAACGAGAGAAGGGCTGAATGAAAGAAGGAAGAGAGCTGTAAACAGGATTACATCACTGCAAGGCCTGGTCCATGAAACCACACACACCTCACATGTGTCCTCACCCACACAGGCATTTAACACGCATCACACACACACACACACACACACACACACACACACACACACACACACACACACACACACACACACACACACACACACACACACACACACACACACACACACGGCAGGTCGTCTATTTATGATACTATACCTCTCAGAGGTGACTTTCCCTCTACCTCTCCAACCCCCTACCCCTCCGCCACATACCCTCTACCTCTCCAACCCCCTACCTCTCCGCCCCATACCCTCTACCTCTCCAACCCTCTACCCCTCCGCCCCATACCCTCTACCTCTCCAACCCTCTACCCCTCCGCCCCATACCCCCCTCTACAGCACCAGTAACGGTGTTATTCCACTACAGCACCAGTAACAGTGTTATTCCACTACAGCACCAGTAACGGTGTTATTCCACTACAGGACCAGTAACGGTGTTATTCCACTACATCACCAGTAACGGTGTTATTCCACTACAGCACCAGTAACGGTGTTATTCCACTACAGGACCAGTAACGGTGTTATTCCCCTACAGCACCAGTAACGGTGTTATTCCACTACAGCACCAGTAACGGTGTTATTCCACTACAGCACCAGTAACGGTGTTATTCCACTACAGGACCAGTAACGGTGTTATTCCACTACAGCACCAGTAACGGTGTTATTCCACTACAGCACCAGTAACGGTGTTATTCCACTACAGCACCAGTAACGGTGTTATTCCACTACAGCACCAGTAACGGTGTTATTCCACTACAGC
>NC_074665.1:97730931-97740931 GCF_029448725.1 Salvelinus fontinalis
GGGTGGATTACTCAAATCGATGGCGCCAATTAAACTGACTTTTTGGGATATAAAGAAGGATTTTATCTAACAAAACGACACTACATGTTATAGCTGTGACCCTTTGGATGACAAATCAGAGGAAGATTTTTAAAAAGTAAGTGAATATTTAATCGCTATTTGTGAATTTATGAAACCTGTGCCGGTGGAAAAATATTTTGATGTGGGACACCGTCCAAAAAACAATCGCATGGCATGCTTTCGCTGTAATAGCTACTGTAAATTGGACAGTGCAGTTAGATTAACAAGCATTTAAGCTTTCAACCGATATAATACACTTGTATGTACCTAAATGTTCAGAGTAAACTGCCTGCTACTCATGCCCAGAAGCTAAAATATGCATATTATTAGTATATCTGGATAGAAAACATTCTGAAGTTTCTAAAACTGTTTGAATGGTGTCTGTGAGTATAACACAACTCATATGGCAGGCAAAACCCTGAGAAAAAATCCAACCAGGAAGTGGGAAATCTGAGGTTTGTAGTTTTTCAACTCATTGCCTATCGAATATACAGTGGGATATTGATCATATTGCACTTCCTAAGGCTTCCACTAGATGTCAACAGTCTTTAGAACCTTGTTTGATGCTTCTACTGTGAAGGAGGGGGGAATGAGGTCTCTGAGTCATGGGTCTGGCAGAGTGGCATGAGCTGGTCACGTGTGCTCACGTGAGAGAGTTAGCTTGCGTTCCATTGCATTTCTGAAGACAAAGGAATTCTCCGGTAGGAACATTATTGAAGATTTATGTTCAAAACAGTCTACATTTTGTCTTTGAACACTGGGAAAGGAGGGAAGGCATTCAGTTGTACAGCTGACTAGGTATACCCCTGGTCACTTTCACAATGTTGAGATACTGTTTGACCCAGATCAAAAGTGCCTTCAGAAAGTATTCAGACCCCTTGACTTATTACCCATTATGTTGTCAACAACCTGAATTCAACATGGGTTAAATAGATGCTCTTCTCACCTACACACAGTACCCCATAATGACAAAGACAAACCACTTATTAGAAATGTTTGAAAATGTATTGAAAATGAACTACAGAAATATCTCATTCACATTAGTATTCACACCTCTGAGTCAATACATGTTAAAATCACCTTCTGCAGCGGTTACAGTCTGAGTCTTTCTGGGTGAGTCTCTAAGAGCTTTCCACACCTGGATTGTACAATATTTGCCCATTATTCTTTTCAAAATTCTTCAAGCTCTGTCCAGTTGGTTGTTGATCATTGCTACACAACCATGTTCAAGTCTTGACATAGATGTTCCAAGTAGATTTAAGTCCAAACTGTAACTCGGCCACTCAGGAACATTCACCGTCTTCTTGGTAAGCACTCTGTCATTTAGGTTAGTATTGTGGAGTAATTACAATGTTGTTGATCCATCCTCAGTGTTCTCCTATCACAGCCATTAAACTGTAACTGTTTTAAAGTCACCATTGGCCTCATGGTGAAATCCCTGAGCGGTTTCCTTCCTCTCCGGCAACTGAGTTAAGAAGGACGCCTGTATCTTTGTAGTGACTGGGTGTATTAATACACCATTCAAAATGTAATTAATAACTTCACCAAGCTCAAAGGAATATTCAATAATTCCACTTTATGGGTTATTCTGTTTAGGCCAGTCACAAAACATCTACATTTAATCAATTTTAAATTCAGGCTGGAAAACAACATTTGGAAAAAGTCAAGGGGTGTGAATACTTTCTGAAGGCATTGTATGACTGTATTATAAACTGGGTGGTTCGAGCCCTGAATGCTGATTAGCTGACAGCCATGGTATATCAGAACGTATACCACGGGTATGACAAAACATTTATTTTTACTGCTCTAATTACTTTAGTAATCAGTTTGTAATAGCAATAAGGCACCTCTGGTGTTTGTGGCATATGGCCAATATATCACCGCTAAGGATTGTATCCAGGCACTCCACGTTGTGTCGTGCTTAAGAACAGCCCTTAGCCGTGGTATATTGGCCATATACCACAACCCCCCTCGTGCTATATTGCTTAATTCTAGTCAAGGCTCATCCTATAGAACTACTACTATTCACACCTTTTCTATTCATATACTGTACATACTGTCTATACACACCATTCACAAACATACACTATATATACAAAAGTATGTGGACACCCCTTCAAATGAGTGGATTTGGCTATTTCAGCCACACCCGTTGCTGACAGGTGTATATTATCGAGCACACAGCCATGCAAACTCCATAGACAAACATTGGCAGCAGAATGGCCTTACTGAAGAGCTCAGTGACTGTCAACGTGGCACTGTCATAGGATGCCACCTTTCCAACAAGTCATTTCGTCAAATTTCTGCCCTGCTAGAGCTGCCCCGGCAACTGTAAGTGCTGTTATTGTGAAGTGGAAATGTCTCGGAGCAACAACGGCTCAACAGCAAAGAGGCAGGCCACACAAGCTCCCAGAACGGACCAGCCGACTGCTGGAACACGCAGTTGCAACAATCACTACTGAGTTCCAAATTGCCTTTTCGTCAGGAGCTTCATGAAAAGAGTTTCCACGGCCAAGCTGCCGCACACAAGCCTAAGATCACCATGTGCAATGCCAAGCGTCGGCTGGAGTGGTGTAAAGCTCGCCGCCATTGGACTCTGGAGCAGTGGAAACGTGTTTGCTGGAGTGATGATTCACGCTTCACCATCTGGCTGTCCCATGGATGGACGAATCTGGGTGGCTGAATGGAAGCAAGTCCCCGCAGCAATGTTCCCACATCTAGTGGAAAGCCTTCCCAGAAGAGTGGAGGATGTTATAGCAGCAAAGGGGGGACCAACTCCATATTAATGCCCATGATTTTAGAATGAGATGTTCGACGAGCAGGTGTCCACATACTTTTGGTCATGTAGTTTATCATTCCTAGTACATCTAGTGTAAATTCTTCCAGTGTATATACACATAGATTGCATGAATTGTTTCCTAAATCAAGTGTTAGGATCAGAGTTAAGGTTAGGATAGACAGTCTCTTTGAACAGTCACCCAGGACAGATCTAGGGGTCGTCTAGGCGTGAGTCTCCGGTTAGTAGGGATGGGAACGACCAGGTGCTTCATGATGTCATCACCACACTGAGGTGCCGATTCTATATGCACGGCGTGCTTATGGTGCTTATGGTGCTTGTCTAATAAAGTTTAGATCAAAGCTGAATCAATGTCTCGAAAGATCACTTACCGGTGAATTAGTATTCTACCACAGCCCTAACATACCGAGTAATAGCCCAGTATTACATTACAGCACGACCAAAAACACCACGTCATGTCTGATGTGGACTAGACTTCCATGTACAACGTTTAATATGAATTCATATATTCATCCACTTTGTCACATGTGCTTTATTTGAATCAAGCATCGAGGACCAGCAGTGAACAGTTTTTTCTTTAAACAAAAAAAACGCTTGACTTGAGCGGGACTCGAACCGGTGATTCCTGTAACCCAGAGAATCAGAGCCTTAGCGCTGCTGTACGCCACTTGGCAGTGATGTCAATTGTGATAAATGTCCCCTATTTGAATTATTTTCTATTATGTACCTATTGTATAGTCGTCCTTTATTCGCTAAAAGCACATGGACGTGTGTTAAACGGATAAGCAACAGCTTGTCATATGTGAGAAAACGTGCATTTAGAATTTTTGTTCAACCTTTAGTAGCTAGCAGCTTAGTTAAGGACCCATCATGCAACATATTGGTAGTTGTGACCAAGTGGAACAAAAGTAAACCTCGACTTTGGATGTTTACAAAATTCCTCTGGTGGCCGAGTTGACCCATTTCAACAAACGCTTTGTTGATTTGTGGAGAGTCTTCTAACACGTGGCAGGTTACCTGATAGGACCAGCTACAATGTAGTGAGTCTTCTATCACGTGGCAGGTTACCTGATGGGACCAGCTACAATGTAGTGAGCCTTCTATCACGTGGCAGGTTACCTGATAGGACCAGCTACAATGTAGTGAGTCTTCTATCACGTGGCAGGTTACCTGATGGGACCAGCTACAATGTAGTGAGCCTTCTATCACGTGGCAGGTTACCTGATGGGACCAGCTACAATGTAGTGAGTCTTCTATCACGTGGCAGGTTACCTGATAGGACCTGCTACAATGTAGTGAGTCTTCTATCACGTGGCAGGTTACCTGATAGGACCAGCTACAATGTAGTGAGCCTTCTATCACGTGGCAGGTTACCTGATAGGACCCGCTACAATGTAGTGAGTCTTCTATTACGTGGCAGGTTACCTGATAGGACCAGCTACAATGTAGTGAGTCTTCTATCACGTGGCAGGTTACCTGATAGGACCAGCTACAATGTAGTGAGCCTTCTATCACGTGGCAGGTTACCTGATAGGACCAGCTACAATGTAGTGAGTCTTCTATCACGTGACACGACGTCAACGACGAAAATTGGCTGATGCCTAAACTTAACCTTGAACTTAAACTTTTTCTAATGTTGGTAAGTATGACCCCTGTATGTCTGCTGCAGAGGAACAACAGAGAGACAGGAGAACATTTATGTTGGTAAGTATGACCCCTGTATGACCCCTGTATGTCTGCTGCAGAGGAACAACAGAGAGACAGGAGAAAAGTTATGTTGGTAAGTATGACCCCTGTATGACCCCTGTATGACACCTGTATGACACCTGTATGACACCTGTATGTCTGCTGCAGAGGAACAACAGAGAGACAGGAGAAAATGAGTTTTGGGTATACAATGGCAAGAAAAACTGTGTGAACCCTTTGGAATTACCTGGATTTCTGCATAAATTGTTCATCAAATTTGATCTGATCTTCATCTAAGTCACAACAATAGACAAACACAGCGTGCTTAAACTAATAACACACCCATTATTGTATTTTTCTTGTCTATATTGAATACATCATTTAAACATTCACAGTGTAGGTTGGAAAAAGTACATGAACCCCAAGGCTAAGGACTTCTCCAAAAGCTAATTGGAGTCAGAAGTCAGCTAACCTGGAGTCCAATCATTGAGACGAGATTGGAGATGTTGGTTAGAGATGCCCTGCCCTATAAAAAAAAGTTTGCTATTCACAAGAAGCATTGCCTGATGTGAACCATGCCTCGAACAAAAGAGATCTCAGAAAATAATGGTTACCTTGCATACATCTGGAAAGGGTTACAAAAGTATCTCTAAAAGCCTTGATGTTCATCAGTCCACGGTAAGACAAATTGTCTATAAATGGAGAAAGTTCAGCACTGTTGCTACTCTCCCTGAGTGGACGTCCTGCAAAGATGACTGTAAGCACAGTGCAGAACGCTCAATGAGGTTCAGAAGAATCCTAGAGTGTCAGCTAAAGACTTACAGAAATCTCTGGAACATGCTAACATCTCTGTTGACGAGTCTACGATACGTAAAACACTAAACAGGAATGGTGTTCATGGGAGGACACCACGGAAGAAGCCACTGCTGTCCGATAAAAACATTACTGCACGTCTGAAGTTCACATAATTACACCTGGATGTTCCACAGCGCTACTGGCAAAATATTCTGTGGACAGATGAAACTAAAGTTGTGTTGTTTGGAAGGAACACACAACACTATGTGTGGAGAAAAAAAGGCACAGCACACCAACATCAAAACCTCATGCCAACTGTAAACTATGGTGGAGGGAGCATCATGGTTTGGGGCTACTTTGCTGCCTCAGGGCCTGGACAGCTTGCTATCTTCGGCAGAAAAATGAATTCCCAAGTTTATCAAGACATTTTGCAGGAGAATGTAAGGCTATCTGTCCGCCAATTGAAGCTCAACAGAAGTTGGGTGATGCAACAACGTCCCAAAACACAGAAGTAAATCAACAACAGAATGGCTTCAACAGAAGAAAATACGTCTTCTGGAGTGGCCTGACCTCAACCCCATTGATATGCTGTGGCCTGACCTCCAGAGAGCAATTCACACCAGACATCCGAAGAATATTGCTGAACTGAAACAGTTTACAAGGAAACTCTAATGGTACTTTGTTACCTCAGTGTCTCCTTCAGGCTCTTTCTCTCAGTGCAGAGAGGCAGGGAGAGCTGGAGGGGCAGGGAGACAGGGAGGCAGGGAAACAGGGAGGCAGGGAGACAGGGAGGCAGGGAGACAGGGAGAGCCGGAGGGGCAGGGAGGCAGGGATACAGAGGGGCAGGGAGGCAGGGAGAGCCGGAGGGGCAGGGAGACAGGGAGGCAGAGGGGCAGGGAGGCAGAGGGGCAGGGAGGCAGAGAGGCAGGGAGACAGGGAGGCAGAGAGACAGGGAGGCAGAGAGGCAGGGAGGCAGAGAGACAGGGAGACAGGGAGACAGGGAGGCAGAGAGGCAGAGAGGCAGGGAGAGCCGGAGGGGCAGGGAGGCAGAGGGGCAGGGAGGCAGGGAGGCAGAGAGACAGGGAGGCAGAGGGGCAGGGAGGCAGGGAGAGCCGGAGGGGCTGGGAGACAGGGAGACAGGGAGGCAGAGGGGCAGGGAGACAGGGAGGCAGAGGGGCTGGGAGACAGGGAGACAGGGAGACAGGGAGGCAGAGAGGCAGGGAGGCAGAGAGGCAGAGAGGCAGGGAGGCAGGGAGGCAGGGAGACAGGGAGGCAGAGGGGCTGGGAGGCAGGGAGGCAGGGAGACAGGGAGGCAGAGGGGCTGGGAGACAGGGAGACAGGGAGACAGGGAGGCAGAGGGGCAGGGAGACAGGGAGGCAGAGGGGCTGGGAGACAGGGAGGCAGAGAGGCAGGGAGGCAGAGAGGCAGAGAGGCAGAGAGGCAGGGAGGCAGGGAGGCAGGGAGACAGGGAGACAGGGAGAGCCGGAGGGGCAGGGAGGCACTTGACATTTCCGGCTCGTCTTTAAAGAGGACCTTAACCTTTCCCAACAGCCATACAACAACACGTTTTAGACGGCCCAAACAATGCCTGATGGGCCACTCAGAACAGGAATAAATCAGAGAAAACAACAAGCATAGAAAGATGATAGGGAGCGTGACAATAAGTCATTTAATAAATTAGGTGGAAATATTAATTTGAGGGGAAATAGTTTTCAGGAGATTAGCTGGAGTCCACTTGACTAATGTTGATGAGAACGTAGTAATCCTTGTAATATTATTAACATGAATGTGGTTCCTCACACCTCAGCAGTGTGTGTTTGTGTAATTCATGTAAACTAAAGTCATTCACACACCCCCCCCACATCTCTCTCTGTCAGTTGATCAGGCAGGTAGTCAGTCAGTCAGTTGATCAGGCAGGCAGTCAGTCAGTCAGTTGATCAGGCAGGCAGTCAGTCAGTTGATCAGGCAGACAGTCAGTCAGTCAGTCAGTCAGTCGATCAGGCAGACAGTCAGTCAGGCAGACAGTCAGGCAGTCAGCTTCCTCCTGAGGCCATCTTTCTCCTTTCAAGTGATGTTAAAGTAGCTGTGTAATTTCAGGTCCATAATTACCTGGGATTAGAGACCAGGTGGTATTAAAGCAACTACAACACAACACACTCTAGCAGAGAGAGAGACACACACACACACACACACACACACACACACACACACACACACACACACACACACACACACACACACACACACACACACACACACACACACACTCTAGCAGAGAGAGAGACACACACACACACACACACACACACACACACACACACACACACACACACACACACACACACACACACACACACACTAAGAGGCCTTTAGACAGAGAGAGACGGGGAGTAGCGTTGAGTGGGAAAACACACACACACTACTACCACACACACACACACACACTACCACACACACACTAAGAGGCCTTTAGACAGAGAGAGACGGGGAGTAGCATCGAGTGGGAAAACACACACACACTACTACCACACACACACACTACCACACACACACACACACACACTACCACAAAAGGTTTAACCACAAAAAAGATTCACTCACTGCAGAGGAAAAGGACAGTGTGTGTGTGTGTGTGTGTGTGTGTGTGTGTGTGTGTGTGTGTGTGTGTGTGTGTGTGTGTGTGTGTGTGTGTGTGTGTGTGTGTGTGTGTGTGTGTGTGTGGTGTGTGTGTGTATAAAGCACATAGCTATGAGACCACCAGAGACCCCTATCAATAATAATGCATTCTACTCTGAAACATGTTAACGTTGTGAATGATAAACCAGCGATGTGATTTTAGACCACAGAGAGATAAAGGGAATGGATTCACATCGTTCAACACCACACAGTCAATAACAGAACACACAGCATATCTGTCTCCACAAAAACACACATTTCCTTAAGACAGAAGGATGGGTGGGGGGGGACACAATTTATCAAACGGGATGGTGTCTCGCCCAAAGCTAACTACGTGTGTGTGTGTGGACTAGAATTGACACATCTATGTTTCTGGGCTCGGGGGCAGGATTAGAGAGAACCTCCGCCTCGACCCAACAAACATTACATATTAACAAAAATGACAAGGAAACCTTCATTACAAAACCCCTCCTGCTATACCACACACCCACACCCACACCCACACACACACACACACACACACACACACACACACACACACACACACACACACAAACCTTACAGCGCTGTGGAGCGTCGGGCCAAAAATACAACCCGACAGACAAGAGATTCCATTATTTCTGACGCCTCGGTGTCAACAACCAAAGCACATCCGGCGGGGCGGCCGAGGGGGTAGGGGGTAGAGGGTAGGGGGTAGAGGGTAGGGGATAGGGAGGATAAGGAAACACTAATCTAACAGAATAATGTTGAAGCACCAAAAATACTATAGCATACATCATGTAGACTCTCTGAGGGTCGGAAGGGGAATGCTACAGCATACATCATGTAGAATATCTGAGGGTCAGAAGAGGAATACTATATAATACATCATGTAGACTATCTGAGGGTCAGAAGGGGAATGCTATATAATACATCATGTAGACTATCTGAGGGTCAGAAGGGGAATGCTATATAATACATCATGTAGACTATCTGAGGGTCAGAAGGGGAATGCTATATAATACATCATGTAGACTATCTGAGGGTCAGAAGAGGAATACTATATAATACATCATGTAGACTATCTGAGGGTCAGAAGGGGAATGATATATAATACATCATGTAGAATATCTGAGGGTCAGAAGAGGAATACTATATAATACATCATGTAGACTATCTGAGGGTCAGAAGGGGAATGCTATATAATACATCATGTAGACTATCTGAGGGTCAGAAGGGGAATACTATATAATACATCATGTAGACTATCTGAGGGTCAGAAGGGGAATGCTATATAATACATCATGTAGACTATCTGAGGGTCAGAAGGGGAATACTATATAATACATCATGTAGACTATCTGAGGGTCAGAAGGGGAATGCTATATAATACATCATGTAGACTATCTGAGGGTCAGAAGGGGAATACTATATAATACATCATGTAGACTATCTGAGGGTCAGAAGGGGAATGCTATATAATACATCATGTAGACTATCTGAGGGTCAGAAGGGGAATACTATATAATACATCATGTAGACTATCTGAGGGTCAGAAGGGGAATGCTATATAATACATCATGTAGACTATCTGAGGGTCAGAAGGGGAATGCTATATAATACATCATGTAGACTATCTGAGGGTCAGAAGGGGAATGCTATATAATACATCATGTAGACTATCTGAGGGTCAGAAGGGGAATGCTATATAATACATCATGTAGACTATCTGAGGGTCAGAAGGGGAATACTATATAATACATCATGTAGACTATCTGAGGGTCAGAAGGGGAATACTATATAATACATCATGTAGACTATCTGAGGGTCAGAAGGGGAATGATATATAATACATCATGTAGACTATCTGAGGGTCAGAAGGGGAATGCTATATAATACATCATGTAGACTATCTGAGGGTCAGAAGGGGAATGCTATATAATACATCATGTAGACTATCTGAGGGTCAGAAGGGGAATACTATATAATACATCATGTAGACTATCT
>NC_074665.1:97745931-97755931 GCF_029448725.1 Salvelinus fontinalis
CACGTTGGCAGAGCCAACGAACGAGCGTCGTGCACATCTGGCAACAACCGTCGCTACCACCCTTTGTCTATACCACCTCTGAATATGTGATTTCATGTTGTTCAGGGAAGGTTTTTAGTATTTACCTTCAAAACCTAAAATGCTGCATGACTATGGATGTAGAGTAGAACAGACCTGGAGAGAGAACCAGTATGTAGAGTAGAACAGACCTGGAGAGAGAACCAGGATGTTCTGCATGGCTATGGATGTAGAGTAGAACAGACCTGGAGAGAGAACCAGGATGTAGAGTAGAACAGACCTGGACAGAGAACCAGGATGTAGAGTAGAACAGACCTGGACAGAGAACCAGCATGTAGAGTAGAACAGACCTGGAGAGAGAACCAGGATGTAGAGTAGAACAGACCTGGACAGAGAACCAGGATGTTCTGCATGGTTATGGATGTAGAGTAGAACAGACCTGGAGAGAGAACCAGTATGTAGAGTAGAACAGACCTGGACAGAGAACCAGGATGTTCTGCATGGTTATGGATGTAGAGTAGAACAGACCTGGACAGAGAACCAGGATGTAGAGTAGAACAGACCTGGAGAGAGAACCAGGATGTAGAGTAGAACAGACCTGGACAGAGAACCAGCATGTAGAGTAGAACAGACCTGGAGAGAGAACCAGGATGTAGAGTAGAACAGACCTGGACAGAGAACCAGCATGTAGAGTAGAACAGACCTGGACAGAGAACCAGGATGTAGAGTAGAACAGACCTGGACAGAGAACCAGGATGTAGAGTAGAACAGACCTGGACAGAGAACCAGGATGTTCTGCATGGTTATGGATGTAGAGTAGAACAGACCTGGACAGAGAACCAGGATGTAGAGTAGAACAGACCTGGACAGAGAACCAGGATGTAGAGTAGAACAGACCTGGACAGAGAACCAGGATGTTCTCCATGTGTAAACAGCCAACATGCAGAGTGACTCGACGCTGAAGCCCTTATGTGCTGTTCTAGACAGGATGTCTGACATGTTCTGATGATACGTACAGTGCCATTTAAAAGTCTGGACACACCTACTCATTCAAGGGTTTTTCATTCATTTTACTATTTTCTTTATTGTAGAATAATAGTGAAGACATCAACACTATGAAATAACACATATGGAATCATGTAGCAACCCCAAAGTATTAAACATCTCAAAATATATTTTATATTTGAGATTCTTCAAAGTAGCCACCCTTTGCCTTGACGGCTTTGCACACTCTTGGCATTCTCTCAACCAGCTTTATGAGGTAGTCACCTGGAATGCATTTCAATTAGCAGGTGTGCCATGTTAAAAGTAGCTTAAGGCCATAAACAAAGTCAACTTCCCACAAAGACAGGTGGGAAAAAGGGCAACCTAAGTATGGTTCTCAATCAGAGACAACGATAGACAGCTGTCCCTGATTGAGAACCCTACCCGGCCAAAACATAGAAATACACATAATAGAACATAGAATACCCACCCCAACTCACACCCTGACCAAACCAAGATAGAGACATAAAAAGGATCTCTAAGGTCAGGGCGTGACATCAAGGCACACCTAACCAGCATGGTTACCACAGCATTCTGCAGCGATACACCATCCCATCTGGTTTGGGCTTAGTGGGACTACCATTAGTTTTTCAACAGGACAAACACACCTCCAGACTGTGTAAGGGCTATTTGACCAAGGAGAGTGATGGAGTGCTGCATCAGATGACCTGGCCTCCACAATCACCCGACCTCAACCCAATTGAGATGGTTTGGGATGAGTTGGACTGCAGCGTGAAGGAAAAGCAACCAATAAGTGCTCAGCATATGTGGGAACTCCTTCAAGACTTTTGGCAAAGCATTCCTCATAAAGCTGGTTGAGAGAATGCCAAGAGTGTGCAAAGCTGTCATCAAGGCAAAGGGTGGCTACTTTGAAGAATCTAAAATCTATTTTGATTTGTTTAACACTTTTTTGGTTACTACATGATTCAAGTGTGTTATTTCATAGTTTGATATCTTCACTATTATTCTACAATGTAGAGAATAGTAAAAATAAAGAAAAACCCTTGAATGAGTAGGTGTGTTCTAACTTTTGACTGGTACTGCATGCCTGTTCTAAGAGGAGAGAGACTCTAATGTCTAATTACATGGCATTACACAAAGTGCTTTAATCTGAAGTTGCCAAGTTGAAATTCAAATGAGTTATTAGAGTAGGTATGTGCTTAATTCCAAATCAGTGAGGGAAGGGGAGGGACAGGACTGGGAGGAGAGGGAAGGACGGGGAGGAGAGGGACAGGACGGGGAGGAGAGGGACAGGACGGGGAGGAGAGGGACAGGACTGGGAGGAGAGGGAAGGACGGGGAGGAAAGGGACAGGACGGGGAGGAGAGGGAAGAACGGGGAGGAGAGGGAGAGGACGGGGAGGAGAGGGAAGGACGGGGGGGAAAGGGACAGGACGGGGAGGAGAGGGACAGGACGGGGAGGAGAGGGAAGAACGGGGAGGAGAGGGACAAGACGGGGAGGAGAGGGACAGGACGGGGAGGAGAGGGACAGGACGGGGAGGAAAGGGAAGGACGGGGAGGAGAGGGACAGGACGGGGAGGAGAGGGACAGGACTGGGAGGAGAGGGAAGGACGGGTAGGAGAGGGACAGGACGGGGAGGAGAGGGAAGGACGGGGAGGAGAGGGACAAGACGGGGAGGAGAGGGACAGGACGGGGAGGAGAGGGACAGGACGGGGAGGAAAGGGAAGGGACGGGGAGGGACAAGACGGGGAGGAGAGGGACAGGACGGGGAGGAGAGGGAAGGGACAAGACGGGGAGGAGAGGGACAGGACGGGGAGGAGAGGGGAGGGACAAGACGGGGAGGAGAGGGGAGGGACAAGACGGGGAGGAGAGGGACAGGACGGGGAGGAGAGGAGAGGGACAGGACGGGGAGGAGAGGGACAGGACGGGGAGGAGAGGAGAGGGACAGGACGGGGAGGAGAGGAGAGGGACAGGACGGGGAGGAGAG
This sequence comes from Salvelinus fontinalis, assembly GCF_029448725.1. Taxonomy (NCBI): domain Eukaryota; kingdom Metazoa; phylum Chordata; class Actinopteri; order Salmoniformes; family Salmonidae; genus Salvelinus; species Salvelinus fontinalis. The sequence continues at coordinate 97,748,940 of NC_074665.1, forward strand.
GAGAGGGACAGGACGGGGAGGAGAGGAGAGAGACAGGACGGAGAGGAGAGGAGAGGGACAGGACGGGGAGGAGAGGGACAGGACGGGGAGGAGAGGGAAGGGACAGGACGGGGAGGAGAGGGACAGGACGGGGAGGAGAGGAGAGGGACAGGACGGGGAGGAGAGGGGAGGGACATCACGGGGAGGAGAGGGACAGGACGGGGAGGAGAGGGGAGGGACAGGACGGGGAGGAGAGGGACAAGACGGGGAGGAGAGGGACAGGACGGGGAGGAGAGGGGAGGGACAAGACGGGGAGGAGAGGGACAGGACGGGGAGGAGAGGGGAGGGACAAGACGGGGAGGAGAGGGACAGGACGGGGAGAAGAGGGACAGGACGGGGAGAAGAGGGACAGGACGGGGAGGAGAGGGGAGGGACAAGACGGGGAGGAGAGGGAAGGACGGGGAGGAGAGGGACAAGATGGGGAGGAGAGGGGAGGGACAAGACGGGGAGGAGAGGGACAGGACGGGGAGGAGAGGGGAGGGACAAGACGGGGAGGAGAGGGACAGGACGGGGAGAAGAGGGACAGGACGGGGAGGAGAGGGGAGGGACAAGACGGGGAGGAAAGGGAAGGACGGGGAGGAGAGGGACAGGACGGGGAGGAGAGGGGAGGGACGGGGAGGGACAAGACAGGGAGGAGAGGGACAGGACGGGGAGGAGAGGGACAGGACGGGGAGGAGAGGGAAGGGACGGGGAGGAAAGGGAAGGGACGGGGAGGAGAGGGACAGGACGGGGAGGAGAGGGGAGGGACGGGGAGGAGAGGGGAGGGACGGGGAGGGAAGGGAAGGGACGGGGAGGAGAGGGACAGGGAGGAGAGGTCGAGGAGGGACAGGGAGGAGAGGGACAGGACGGGGAGGGACAAGACGGGGAGGGGAGGAGAGGGACAAGACGGGGAGGAGAGGAGAGGGACAAGACGGGGAGGGACAAGATGGGGAGGAGAGGAGAGGGACAAGACGGGGAGGAGAGGGACAAGACGGGGAGGGACAAGACGGGGAGGGACAAGACAGGGAGGAGAGGGAAGGGGAGGGGGGGACGGGACAGGGAGGAAAGGGGAGGAGGGACGGGCGGGCGGGAGGACGGGGAGGATGGGGGAGGGTAGGAGAGGGGGGGACGGGCTGGGAGGATGGGGGAGGGTAGGGGGGGGGGGGCGGGGAGGATGGGGGGGAGAGGATATCAATAGGTCAGGATGCAGTCTTTGAAATTGGTTGTTTTCACCTGATGGAACGCCTGACACATAAAGGAGATGAGAGGAACAACCACTCAGGTTAATGACAGACAGACCACATCACACTCCACTCTAGCAGGAAATAGTAGACCCAATACCACCACATCACACTCCACTCTACCAGGAAATAGTAGACCCAATACCACCACATCACACTCCACTCTAGCAGGAAATAGTAGACCCAATACCACCACATCACACTCCACTCTACCAGGAAATAGTAGACCCAATACCACCACATCACACTCCACTCTAGCAGGAAATAGTAGACCCAATACCACCACATCACACTCCACTCTAGCAGGAAATAGTAGACCCAATACCACCACATCACACTCCACTCTAGCAGGAAATAGTAGACCCAATACCACCACATCACACTCCACTCTAGCAGGAAATAGTAGACCCAATACCACCACATCACACTCCACTCTAGCAGGAAATAGTAGACCCAATACCACCACATCACACTCCACTCTACCAGGAAATAGTAGACCCAATACCACCACATCACACTCCACTCTAGCAGGAAATAGTAGACCCAATACCACCACATCACACTCCACTCTAGCAGGAAATAGTAGACCCAATACCACCACATCACACTCCACTCTAGCAGGAAATAGTAGACCCAATACCACCACATCACACTCCACTCTAGCAGGAAATAGTAGACCCAATACCACCACATCACACTCCACTCTAGCAGGAAATAGTAGACCCAATACCACCACATCACACTCCACTCTAGCAGGAAATAGTAGACCCAATACCACCACATCACACTCCACTCTAGCAGGAAATAGTAGACCCAATACCACCACATCACACTCCACTCTAGCAGGAAATAGTAGACCCAATACCACCACATCACACTCCACTCTAGCAGGAAATAGTAGACCCAATACCACCACATCACACTCCACTCTAGCAGGAAATAGTAGACCCAATACCACCACATCACACTCCACTCTAGCAGGAAATAGTAGACCCAATACCACCACATCACACTCCACTCTAGCAGGAAATAGTAGACCCAATACCACCACATCACACTCCACTCTAGCAGGAAATAGTAGACCCAATACCACCACATCACACTCCACTCTAGCAGGAAATAGTAGACCCAATACCACCACATCACACTCCACTCTAGCAGGAAATAGTAGACCCAATACCACCACATCACACTCCACTCTAGCAGGAAATAGTAGACCCAATACCACCACATCACACTCCACTCTAGCAGGAAATAGTAGACCCAATACCACCACATCACACTCCACTCTAGCAGGAAATAGTAGACCCAATACCACCACATCACACTCCACTCTAGCAGGAAATAGTAGACCCAATACCACCACATCACACTCCACTCTAGCAGGAAATAGTAGACCCAATACCACCACATCACACTCCACTCTAGCAGGAAATAGTAGACCCAATACCACCACATCACACTCCACTCTAGCAGGAAATAGTAGACCCAATACCACCACATCACACTCCACTCTAGCAGGAAATAGTAGACCCAATACCACCACATCACACTCCACTCTAGCAGGAAATAGTAGACCCAATACCACCACATCACACTCCACTCTAGCAGGAAATAGTAGACCCAATACCACCACATCACACTCCACTCTAGCAGGAAATAGTAGACCCAATACCACCACATCACACTCCACTCTAGCAGGAAATAGTAGACCCAATACCACCACATCACACTCCACTCTAGCAGGAAATAGTAGACCCAATACCACCACATCACACTCCACTCTAGCAGGAAATAGTAGACCCAATACCACCACATCACACTCCACTCTAGCAGGAAATAGTAGACCCAATACCACCACATCACACTCCACTCTAGCAGGAAATAGTAGACCCAATACCACCACATCACACTCCACTCTAGCAGGAAATAGTAGACCCAATACCACCACATCACACTCCACTCTAGCAGGAAATAGTAGACCCAATACCACCACATCACACTCCACTCTAGCAGGAAATAGTAGACCCAATACCACCACATCACACTCCACTCTAGCAGGAAATAGTAGACCCAATACCACCACATCACACTCCACTCTAGCAGGAAATAGTAGACCCAATACCACCACATCACACTCCACTCTAGCAGGAAATAGTAGACCCAATACCACCACATCACACTCCACTCTAGCAGGAAATAGTAGACCCAATACCACCACATCACACTCCACTCTAGCAGGAAATAGTAGACCCAATACCACCACATCACACTCCACTCTAGCAGGAAATAGTAGACCCAATACCACCACATCACACTCCACTCTAGCAGGAAATAGTAGACCCAATACCACCACATCACACTCCACTCTAGCAGGAAATAGTAGACCCAATACCACCACATCACACTCCACTCTAGCAGGAAATAGTAGACCCAATACCACCACATCACACTCCACTCTAGCAGGAAATAGTAGACCCAATACCACCACATCACACTCCACTCTAGCAGGAAATAGTAGACCCAATACCACCACATCACACTCCACTCTAGCAGGAAATAGTAGACCCAATACCACCACATCACACTCCACTCTAGCAGGAAATAGTAGACCCAATACCACCACATCACACTCCACTCTAGCAGGAAATAGTAGACCCAATACCACCACATCACACTCCACTCTAGCAGGAAATAGTAGACCCAATACCACCACATCACACTCCACTCTAGCAGGAAATAGTAGACCCAATACCACCACATCACACTCCACTCTAGCAGGAAATAGTAGACCCAATACCACCACATCACACTCCACTCTAGCAGGAAATAGTAGACCCAATACCACCACATCACACTCCACTCTAGCAGGAAATAGTAGACCCAATACCACCACATCACACTCCACTCTAGCAGGAAATAGTAGACCCAATACCACCACATCACACTCCACTCTAGCAGGAAATAGTAGACCCAATACCACCACATCACACTCCACTCTAGCAGGAAATAGTAGACCCAATACCACCACATCACACTCCACTCTAGCAGGAAATAGTAGACCCAATACCACCACATCACACTCCACTCTAGCAGGAAATAGTAGACCCAATACCACCACATCACACTCCACTCTAGCAGGAAATAGTAGACCCAATACCACCACATCACACTCCACTCTAGCAGGAAATAGTAGACCCAATACCACCACATCACACTCCACTCTAGCAGGAAATAGTAGACCCAATACCACCACATCACACTCCACTCTAGCAGGAAATAGTAGACCCAATACCACCACATCACACTCCACTCTAGCAGGAAATAGTAGACCCAATACCACCACATCACACTCCACTCTAGCAGGAAATAGTAGACCCAATACCACCACATCACACTCCACTCTAGCAGGAAATAGTAGACCCAATACCACCACATCACACTCCACTCTAGCAGGAAATAGTAGACCCAATACCACCACATCACACTCCACTCTAGCAGGAAATAGTAGACCCAATACCACCACATCACACTCCACTCTAGCAGGAAATAGTAGACCCAATACCACCACATCACACTCCACTCTAGCAGGAAATAGTAGACCCAATACCACCACATCACACTCCACTCTAGCAGGAAATAGTAGACCCAATACCACCACATCACACTCCACTCTAGCAGGAAATAGTAGACCCAATACCACCACATCACACTCCACTCTAGCAGGAAATAGTAGACCCAATACCACCACATCACACTCCACTCTAGCAGGAAATAGTAGACCCAATACCACCACATCACACTCCACTCTAGCAGGAAATAGTAGACCCAATACCACCACATCACACTCCACTCTAGCAGGAAATAGTAGACCCAATACCACCACATCACACTCCACTCTAGCAGGAAATAGTAGACCCAATACCACCACATCACACTCCACTCTAGCAGGAAATAGTAGACCCAATACCACCACATCACACTCCACTCTAGCAGGAAATAGTAGACCCAATACCACCACATCACACTCCACTCTAGCAGGAAATAGTAGACCCAATACCACCACATCACACTCCACTCTAGCAGGAAATAGTAGACCCAATACCACCACATCACACTCCACTCTAGCAGGAAATAGTAGACCCAATACCACCACATCACACTCCACTCTAGCAGGAAATAGTAGACCCAATACCACCACATCACACTCCACTCTAGCAGGAAATAGTAGACCCAATACCACCACATCACACTCCACTCTAGCAGGAAATAGTAGACCCAATACCACCACATCACACTCCACTCTACCAGGAAATAGTAGACCCAATACCACCACATCACACTCCACTCTAGCAGGAAATAGAGACAAATAGAGTGGAAAGGAGGACTTGAAAAAAATACGCAACTTTTTAGAAGCTATTGACCCAAGCTGTTAAGAGGACTGATGATGAAACTAGATGATTCCAACCTTTACCATACAGACACAATACCACATTTACCATACAGACACAATACCACCTTCATCATACAGACTCAATACCAACTTTACCATACAGACACAATACCACCTTTATTATAGACACAATACCACCTTTATCATACAGACTCAATACCAACTTTACCATACAGACACAATACCACCTTTACCATACAGACACAATACCACCTTTACCATACAGACACAATACCACCTTTACCATACAGACACAATACCACCTTTATTATAGACACAATACCACCTTTATCATACAGACTCAATACCAACTTTACCATACAGACACAATACCACCTTTATCATACAGACTCAATACCAACTTTACCATACAGACACAATACCACCTTTACCATACAGACACAATACCACCTTTACCATACAGACACAATACCACCTTTACCATACAGACACAATACCACCTTTATTATAGACACAATAACACCTTTATCATACAGACTCAATACCAACTTTACCATACAGACACAATACCACCTTTACCATACAGACACAATACCACCTTTATTATAGACACAATACCACCTTTATCATACAGACACAATACCACCTTCATCATACAGACTCAATACCAACTTTACCATACAGACACAATACCACCTTTACCATACAGACACAATACCACCTTTATTATAGACACAATACCACCTTTATCATACAGACTCAATACCAACTTTACCATACAGACACAATACCACCTTTATCATACAGACACAATACTACCTTTATTATAGACACAATACCACCTTTATCATACAGACTCAATATCAACTTTACCATACAGACCCAATACCACCTTTACCATACAGACACAATACCACCTTTATTATAGACACAATACCACATTTACTATACAGACACAATACCACCTTTACCATACAGACACAATACCACCTTTATTACAGACACAATACCACCTTTATCATACAGACTCAATACCAACTTTACCATACAGACACAATGCCAGATTTATTATAGACACAATACCACCTTTATCATACAGACTCAATACCACCTTTATCATACAGACTCAATACCACCTTTACCATACAGACACAATACCACCTTTATCATACAGACTCAATACCACCTTTACCATACAGACACAATACCACCTTTACCATACAGACACAATACCACCTTTATTATAGACACAACACCACCTTTATCATACAGACACAATACCACCTTTATCATACAGACACAATACCACCTTTATCATA
>NC_074665.1:97760931-97793431 GCF_029448725.1 Salvelinus fontinalis
TGGTGGGGTGGGAGTAGGGCTGGGGCGTATAGTGGGGTGGGAGTAGGGCTGGGGCGTATAGTGGGGTGGGAGTAGGGCTGGGGCGTATGGTGGGGTGGGAGTAGGGCTGGGGCGTATGGTGGGGTGGGAGTAGGGCTGGGGCGTATGGTGGGGTGGGAGTAGGGCTGGGGCGTATGGTGGGGTGGGAGTAGGGCTGGGGCGTATAGTGGGGTGGGAGTAGGGCTGGGGCGTATGGTGGGGTGGGAGTAGGGCTGGGGCGTATGGTGGGGTGGGAGTAGGGCTGGGGCGTATGGTGGGGTGGGAGTAGGGCTGGGGCATATGGTGGGGTGGGGTGGGAGTAGGGCTGTAGTGGTGACCGTATTAATCGCCACACCGGCGGTCACGAGTCATGAAGGCAGTCAAATTCCACATGTTCCACTGTAATTAGGCTTCTCCAAGCTCTGATGAGGCTGATGGTCATTAGTAGCCTACCAAACTTGCTAACTGCCTGGTACTCAGCACTCTTATTGTCCCTCTAAATCACTGACATCAATGCAAATGTATTCGAAAATCTAATCAAACACTTGATGAGAGCCCATGAGCTCATGTTGTGCAACATTTCTATAGGCTATGTAATTGGGTGAGAAAACAGAGCGATGGCCTCTAGTAAAAAGAGGAGGCTCAGCTTTCTATAGGTTATGTAATTGCGTGAGAAAACAGAGTGATGGCCTCTAGTGAAAAGAGGAGGCTCAGCTTTCTCTAGGCTATGTAATTGCGTTAGAAAACAGAGTGATGGCCTCTAGTAAAAAGAGGAGGCTCAGCTTTCTATAGGCTATGTAATTGCATGAGAAAACAGAGCGATGGCCTCTAGTGAAAAGAGGAGGATCAGCTTTCTATAGGCTATGTAATTGCATGAGAAAACAGAGCGATGGCCTCTAGTAAAAAGAGGATGCTCAGCTTTCTATAGGCTATGTAATTGCGTGAAAAAACAGAGCGATGGCCTCTAGTAAAAAGAGGAGGCTCAGCTTTCTATAGGCTATGTAATTGCATGAGAAAACAGAGCGATGGCCTCTAGTGAAAAGAGGAGGCTCAGCTTTCTATAGGTTAGATCTACTATATTTAATTCTCAACTTTCCTAATATTACATTGCTTCTCTTTACAACAGGAGTATAGCCTACCTGGCAGGCTTGAAAACAAACCACAAGAAAAGCGTCCTCCATTTGCTATTGAAGTGTATAGAAGACATGTATTATTTCCCGCTGCCCCCATTTCGAGACAGGTGCATGATAATGGTCCATTCTAAATGAAAACAAATTTCACACATATATTATTTAGAATATGTAAAGACAAGATTAAATCAAGAATATTCTGATGGGTGACAATATTAGCTTGTGAATGATATATGATCACTTGTGAATGATGCCCAGCATAAGAAACAATGCATTTTTCTGCTACCTTTTCTAATCATAGTCGCACATCATAGCCTAGCCCATAGATCTATATGTTTTAAAAAGGTTTGTATCACAACTAAAGTGGCCAAATCACTTCTTAAAATGAAGCACATTAATCCGCTTTACAACCGGTGTGAAGCCTAACTACATATATAAGCAGCGAGTGAGTTTCAAGTTTGGGGAAGATAATCTTCACCATAAAATGCACCTTTATAATAAAAGCATTACATGCATAATTACATTTGCCGTCTGTTTTGATAATGGTGTTTTTCCGCTAATGGAACATTCGTGCTTATAGCCTCTTACCATGTGTGCATCGCTGCTCTTATAATGTGAGGAAATAGCCTCTTACCATGTGCACATCCCTGCTCTTATAATGTGAGGAAATAGCCTCTTACCATGTGCACATTGCTGCACTTATAATGTGAGGAAATAGCCTCATAGTGTATCAACATGTGAAGCTAAACGTTCTGATCTGTTGCGTCAGCCACATTGTGTAAAAACATTATTTTGATGCTAGTAGTTGTATTAATTTAGGATCTATCGCATCCCACAACTGTCCCAGACTATGTTTGGAATATTTATTTCTGGCACAGAATAAAATAGGTCGACCTTTGTACTATGGGGGACAGTAGATTGACCTGGCTAGTGCTTTTGCTGTTCGTTAGGTCTACTCATCTTGTTGCCTGACGAAATGTATTAAACATCAAAACATACAGCCCAACGTTTGTAGAATAACTAAAGTTTCATTAATAACTCTAAATGAAGCATATAGGAGGACCTGTTTCTTTGTTAACGGCTCAACACAGAATAACCGCATGTGTCACTTCCTCAAATCAATTGGAGAAAACATCTTCTATTCTATTCAGCTTTGTTCAATTCTATTCTTCATACTATAAAATAATGACATGGAATTCTAAGCAAATCTTGTCTGCTAAATGAACTAGTGTCGCCCACAGCCATACGGCATAGCCAGATCAGGACCTAACATAAGGACAAGTCAGAGTATGGTATTCTGCATTTTCTTCTTATCATGCTTCTTCAGACCTGTCTAAAATAAATAATGGACTTATTGTGAAGGTGAAGACTAAATTACATGGATTTATTGTGAAGGTGTAGACTATATTACATGGATTTATTGTGAAGGTGTAGACTATATTACATGGATTTACTGTGAAGGTGTAGACTATATTACATGGATTTATTGTGAAGGTGTAGACTATATTACATGGATTTACTGTGAAGGTGTAGACTATATTACATGGATTTACTGTGAAGGTGTCGACTATATTACATGGATTTACTGTGAAGGTGTAGACTATATTACATGGATTTACTGTGAAGGTGTAGACTATATTACATGGATTTATTGTGACGGTGTAGACTATATTACATGGATTTATTGTGAAGGTGTAGACTATATTACATGGATTTATTGTGACGGTGTAGACTATATTACATGGATTTAATGTGAAGGTGTAGACTATATTACATGGATTTATTGTGACGGTGTAGACTATATTACATGAATTTACTGTGAAGGTGTAGACTATATTACATGGATTTACTGTGAAGGTGTAGACTATATTACATGGATTTACTGTGAAGGTGTAGACTATATTACATGGATTTACTGTGAAGGTGTGGACTATATTACATGGATTTATTAGGCTTTTTAAAATATAGGTGTCACAAAGGTCAGCATCAGTAACTTGTTGGCTGTGTGGAAGACAGAAGATGCTAAATGTGTTTATGTTAATTAACAGTCAATTACCGTGAGACAGACAGTTATTTGCGTGACAATCACCGGCTGACGAACCTTCGTGACCGACACAGCCCTGGTTTAGAGGGACACGAAGAACCTTTCTGGCCACCCAGTCTACAGCAGTGGTTCGACACAGCCCTGGTTTAGAGGGACACAAAGAACCTTTCTGGCCACCCAGTCTACAGCAGTGGTTCGACACAGCCCTGGTTTAGAGGGACACAAAGCACCTTTCTGGCCACCCAGTCTACAGCAGTGGTTCGACACAGCCCTGGTTTAGAGGGACACAAAGCACCTTTCTGGCCACCCAGTCTACAGCAGTGGTTCGACACAGCCCTGGTTTAGAGGGACACAAAGCACCTTTCTGGCCACCCAGTCTACAGCAGTGGTTCGACACAGCCCTGGTTTAGAGGGACACAAAGCACCTTTCTGGCCACCCAGTCTACAGCAGTGGTTCGACACAGCCCTGGTTTAGAGGGACACAAAGCACCTTTCTGGCCACCCAGTCTACAGCAGTGGTTCGACACAGCCCTGGTTTAGAGGGACACAAAGCACCTTTCTGGCCACCCAGTCTACAGCAGTGGTTCGACACAGCCCTGGTTTAGAGGGACACAAAGCACCTTTCTGGCCACCCAGTCTACAGCAGTGGTTCGACACAGCCCTGGTTTAGAGGGACACAAAGCACCTTTCTGGCCACCCAGTCTACAGCAGTGGTTCGACACAGCCCTGGTTTAGAGGGACACAAAGAACCTTTCTGGTCACCCAGTCTACAGCAGTGGTTCGACACAGCCCTGGTTTAGAGGGACACAAAGCACCTTTCTGGCCACCCAGTCTACAGCAGTGGTTCGACACAGCCCTGGTTTAGAGGGACACAAAGCACCTTTCTGGCCACCCAGTCTACAGCAGTGGTTCGACACAGCCCTGGTTTAGAGGGACACAAAGCACCTTTCTGGCCACCCAGTCTACAGCAGTGGTTCGACACAGCCCTGGTTTAGAGGGACACAAAGCACCTTTCTGGCCACCCAGTCTACAGCAGTGGTTCGACACAGCCCTGGTTTAGAGGGACACAAAGCACCTTTCTGGCCACCCAGTCTACAGCAGTGGTTCGACACAGCCCTGGTTTAGAGGGACACAAAGAACCTTTCTGGCCACCCAGTCTACAGCAGTGGTTCGACACAGCCCTGGTTTAGAGGGACACAAAGAACCTTTCTGGCCACCCAGTCTACAGCAGTGGTTCGACACAGCCCTGGTTTAGAGGGACACAAAGAACCTTTCTGGCCACCCAGTCTACAGCAGTGGTTCGACACAGCCCTGGTTTAGAGGGACACGAAGAACCTTTCTGGCCACCCAGTCTACAGCAGTGGTTCGACACAGCCCTGGTTTAGAGGGACACAAAGAACCTTTCTGGCCACCCAGTCTACAGCAGTGGTTCGACACAGCCCTGGTTTAGAGGGACACAAAGCACCTTTCTGGCCACCCAGTCTACAGCAGTGGTTCGACACAGCCCTGGTTTAGAGGGACACAAAGAACCTTTCTGGCCACCCAGTCTACAGCAGTGGTTCGACACAGCCCTGGTTTAGAGGGACACAAAGCACCTTTCTGGCCACCCAGTCTACAGCAGTGGTTCGACACAGCCCTGGTTTAGAGGGACACGAAGAACCTTTCTGGCCACCCAGTCTACAGCAGTGGTTCGACACAGCCCTGGTTTAGAGGGACACAAAGCACCTTTCTGGCCACCCAGTCTACAGCAGTGGTTCGACACAGCCCTGGTTTAGAGGGACACAAAGAACCTTTCTGGCCACCCAGTCTACAGCAGTGGTTCGACACAGCCCTGGTTTAGAGGGACACAAAGAACCTTTCTGGCCACCCAGTCTACAGCAGTGGTTCGACACAGCCCTGGTTTAGAGGGACACAAAGAACCTTTCTGGCCACCCAGTCTACAGCAGTGGTTCGACACAGCCCTGGTTTAGAGGGACACGAAGAACCTTTCTGGCCACCCAGTCTACAGCAGTGGTTCGACACAGCCCTAATTTAGAGGGACACGAAGAACCTTTCTGGCCACCCAGTCTACAGCAGTGGTTCGACACAGCCCTGGTTTAGAGGGACACGAAGAACCTTTCTGGCCACCCAGTCTACAGCAGTGGTTCGACACAGCCCTGGTTTAGAGGGACACGAAGAACCTTTCTGGCCACCCAGTCTACAGCAGTGGTTCGACACAGCCCTGGTTTAGAGGGACACGAAGCACCTTTCTGGCCACCCAGTCTACAGCAGTGGTTCGACACAGCCCTGGTTTAGAGGGACACAAAGAACCTTTCTGGCCACCCAGTCTACAGCAGTGGTTCGACACAGCCCTGGTTTAGAGGGACACAAAGCACCTTTCTGGCCACCCAGTCTACAGCAGTGGTTCGACACAGCCCTGGTTTAGAGGGACACGAAGAACCTTTCTGGCCACCCAGTCTACAGCAGTGGTTCGACACAGCCCTGGTTTAGAGGGACACAAAGCACCTTTCTGGCCACCCAGTCTACAGCAGTGGTTCGACACAGCCCTGGTTTAGAGGGACACGAAGAACCTTTCTGGCCACCCAGTCTACAGCAGTGGTTCGACACAGCCCTGGTTTAGAGGGACACAAAGCACCTTTCTGGCCACCCAGTCTACAGCAGTGGTTCGACACAGCCCTGGTTTAGAGGGACACAAAGAACCTTTCTGGCCACCCAGTCTACAGCAGTGGTTCGACACAGCCCTGGTTTAGAGGGACACGAAGAACCTTTCTGGCCACCCAGTCTACAGCAGTGGTTCGACACAGCCCTAATTTAGAGGGACACAAAGAACCTTTCTGGCCACCCAGTCTACAGCAGTGGTTCGACACAGCCCTGGTTTAGAGGGACACAAAGAACCTTTCTGGCCACCCAGTCTACAGCAGTGGTTCGACACAGCCCTGGTTTAGAGGGACACGAAGAACCTTTCTGGCCACCCAGTCTACAGCAGTGGTTCGACACAGCCCTGGTTTAGAGGGACACAAAGAACCTTTCTGGCCACCCAGTCTACAGCAGTGGTTCGACACAGCCCTGGTTTAGAGGGACACGAAGAACCTTTCTGGCCACCCAGTCTACAGCAGTGGTTCGACACAGCCCTAATTTAGAGGGACACGAAGCACCTTTCTGGCCACCCAGTCTACAGCAGTGGTTCGACACAGCCCTGGTTTAGAGGGACACAAAGAACCTTTCTGGCCACCCAGTCTACAGCAGTGGTTCGACACAGCCCTGGTTTAGAGGGACACAAAGAACCTTTCTGGCCACCCAGTCTACAGCAGTGGTTCGACACAGCCCTGGTTTAGAGGGACACAAAGCACCTTTCTGGCCACCCAGTCTACAGCAGTGGTTCGACACAGCCCTGGTTTAGAGGGACACAAAGAACCTTTCTGGCCACCCAGTCTACAGCAGTGGTTCGACACAGCCCTGGTTTAGAGGGACACAAAGAACCTTTCTGGCCACCCAGTCTACAGCAGTGGTTCGACACAGCCCTGGTTTAGAGGGACACGAAGAACCTTTCTGGCCACCCAGTCTACAGCAGTGGTTCGACACAGCCCTGGTTTAGAGGGACACAAAGCACCTTTCTGGCCACCCAGTCTACAGCAGTGGTTCGACACAGCCCTGGTTTAGAGGGACACAAAGAACCTTTCTGGCCACCCAGTCTACAGCAGTGGTTCGACACAGCCCTAATTTAGAGGGACACAAAGCACCTTTCTGGCCACCCAGTCTACAGCAGTGGTTCGACACAGCCCTGGTTTAGAGGGACACGAAGAACCTTTCTGGCCACCCAGTCTACAGCAGTGGTTCGACACAGCCCTGGTTTAGAGGGACACAAAGCACCTTTCTGGCCACCCAGTCTACAGCAGTGGTTCGACACAGCCCTGGTTTAGAGGGACACGAAGAACCTTTCTGGCCACCCAGTCTACAGCAGTGGTTCGACACAGCCCTGGTTTAGAGGGACACAAAGCACCTTTCTGGCCACCCAGTCTACAGCAGTGGTTCGACACAGCCCTGGTTTAGAGGGACACAAAGAACCTTTCTGGCCACCCAGTCTACAGCAGTGGTTCGACACAGCCCTGGTTTAGAGGGACACGAAGAACCTTTCTGGCCACCCAGTCTACAGCAGTGGTTCGACACAGCCCTAATTTAGAGGGACACAAAGAACCTTTCTGGCCACCCAGTCTACAGCAGTGGTTCGACACAGCCCTGGTTTAGAGGGACACAAAGAACCTTTCTGGCCACCCAGTCTACAGCAGTGGTTCGACACAGCCCTGGTTTAGAGGGACACGAAGAACCTTTCTGGCCACCCAGTCTACAGCAGTGGTTCGACACAGCCCTGGTTTAGAGGGACACAAAGAACCTTTCTGGCCACCCAGTCTACAGCAGTGGTTCGACACAGCCCTGGTTTAGAGGGACACGAAGAACCTTTCTGGCCACCCAGTCTACAGCAGTGGTTCGACACAGCCCTAATTTAGAGGGACACAAAGCACCTTTCTGGCCACCCAGTCTACAGCAGTGGTTCGACACAGCCCTGGTTTAGAGGGACACAAAGAACCTTTCTGGCCACCCAGTCTACAGCAGTGGTTCGACACAGCCCTGGTTTAGAGGGACACAAAGAACCTTTCTGGCCACCCAGTCTACAGCAGTGGTTCGACACAGCCCTGGTTTAGAGGGACACAAAGCACCTTTCTGGCCACCCAGTCTACAGCAGTGGTTCGACACAGCCCTGGTTTAGAGGGACACAAAGAACCTTTCTGGCCACCCAGTCTACAGCAGTGGTTCGACACAGCCCTGGTTTAGAGGGACACAAAGAACCTTTCTGGCCACCCAGTCTACAGCAGTGGTTCGACACAGCCCTGGTTTAGAGGGACACGAAGAACCTTTCTGGCCACCCAGTCTACAGCAGTGGTTCGACACAGCCCTGGTTTAGAGGGACACAAAGCACCTTTCTGGCCACCCAGTCTACAGCAGTGGTTCGACACAGCCCTGGTTTAGAGGGACACAAAGAACCTTTCTGGCCACCCAGTCTACAGCAGTGGTTCGACACAGCCCTAATTTAGAGGGACACAAAGCACCTTTCTGGCCACCCAGTCTACAGCAGTGGTTCGACACAGCCCTGGTTTAGAGGGACACAAAGCACCTTTCTGGCCACCCAGTCTACAGCAGTGGTTCGACACAGCCCTGGTTTAGAGGGACACAAAGCACCTTTCTGGCCACCCAGTCTACAGCAGTGGTTCGACACAGCCCTGGTTTAGAGGGACACAAAGAACCTTTCTGGTCACCCAGTCTACAGCAGTGGTTCGACACAGCCCTGGTTTAGAGGGACACAAAGCACCTTTCTGGCCACCCAGTCTACAGCAGTGGTTCGACACAGCCCTGGTTTAGAGGGACACAAAGCACCTTTCTGGCCACCCAGTCTACAGCAGTGGTTCGACACAGCCCTGGTTTAGAGGGACACAAAGCACCTTTCTGGCCACCCAGTCTACAGCAGTGGTTCGACACAGCCCTGGTTTAGAGGGACACAAAGCACCTTTCTGGCCACCCAGTCTACAGCAGTGGTTCGACACAGCCCTGGTTTAGAGGGACACAAAGCACCTTTCTGGCCACCCAGTCTACAGCAGTGGTTCGACACAGCCCTGGTTTAGAGGGACACAAAGAACCTTTCTGGCCACCCAGTCTACAGCAGTGGTTCGACACAGCCCTGGTTTAGAGGGACACAAAGAACCTTTCTGGCCACCCAGTCTACAGCAGTGGTTCGACACAGCCCTGGTTTAGATGGACACAAAGAACCTTTCTGGCCACCCAGTCTACAGCAGTGGTTCGACACAGCCCTGGTTTAGAGGGACACGAAGAACCTTTCTGGCCACCCAGTCTACAGCAGTGGTTCGACACAGCCCTGGTTTAGAGGGACACAAAGAACCTTTCTGGCCACCCAGTCTACAGCAGTGGTTCGACACAGCCCTGGTTTAGAGGGACACAAAGCACCTTTCTGGCCACCCAGTCTACAGCAGTGGTTCGACACAGCCCTGGTTTAGAGGGACACAAAGAACCTTTCTGGCCACCCAGTCTACAGCAGTGGTTCGACACAGCCCTGGTTTAGAGGGACACAAAGCACCTTTCTGGCCACCCAGTCTACAGCAGTGGTTCGACACAGCCCTGGTTTAGAGGGACACGAAGAACCTTTCTGGCCACCCAGTCTACAGCAGTGGTTCGACACAGCCCTGGTTTAGAGGGACACAAAGCACCTTTCTGGCCACCCAGTCTACAGCAGTGGTTCGACACAGCCCTGGTTTAGAGCGACACAAAGCACCTTTCTGGCCACCCAGTCTACAGCAGTGGTTCGACACAGCCCTGGTTTAGAGGGACACAAAGAACCTTTCTGGCCACCCAGTCTACAGCAGTGGTTCGACACAGCCCTGGTTTAGAGGGACACAAAGAACCTTTCTGGCCACCCAGTCTACAGCAGTGGTTCGACACAGCCCTGGTTTAGAGGGACACGAAGAACCTTTCTGGCCACCCAGTCTACAGCAGTGGTTCGACACAGCCCTGGTTTAGAGGGACACGAAGAACCTTTCTGGCCACCCAGTCTACAGCAGTGGTTCGACACAGCCCTGGTTTAGAGGGACACAAAGAACCTTTCTGGCCACCCAGTCTACAGCAGTGGTTCGACACAGCCCTGGTTTAGAGGGACACAAAGCACCTTTCTGGCCACCCAGTCTACAGCAGTGGTTCGACACAGCCCTGGTTTAGAGGGACACGAAGAACCTTTCTGGCCACCCAGTCTACAGCAGTGGTTCGACACAGCCCTGGTTTAGAGGGACACGAAGAACCTTTCTGGCCACCCAGTCTACAGCAGTGGTTCGACACAGCCCTAATTTAGAGGGACACAAAGAACCTTTCTGGCCACCCAGTCTAAAGCAGTGGTTCGACACAGCCCTGGTTTAGAGGGACACAAAGAACCTTTCTGGCCACCCAGTCTACAGCAGTGGTTCGACACAGCCCTGGTTTAGAGGGACACGAAGAACCTTTCTGGCCACCCAGTCTACAGCAGTGGTTCGACACAGCCCTGGTTTAGAGGGACACGAAGAACCTTTCTGGCCACCCAGTCTACAGCAGTGGTTCGACACAGCCCTGGTTTAGAGGGACACGAAGAACCTTTCTGGCCACCCAGTCTACAGCAGTGGTTCGACACAGCCCTAATTTAGAGGGACACAAAGCACCTTTCTGGCCACCCAGTCTACAGCAGTGGTTCGACACAGCCCTGGTTTAGAGGGACACAAAGAACCTTTCTGGCCACCCAGTCTACAGCAGTGGTTCGACACAGCCCTGGTTTAGAGGGACACAAAGAACCTTTCTGGCCACCCAGTCTACAGCAGTGGTTCGACACAGCCCTGGTTTAGAGGGACACAAAGCACCTTTCTGGCCACCCAGTCTACAGCAGTGGTTCGACACAGCCCTGGTTTAGAGGGACACAAAGAACCTTTCTGGCCACCCAGTCTACAGCAGTGGTTCGACACAGCCCTGGTTTAGAGGGACACGAAGAACCTTTCTGGCCACCCAGTCTACAGCAGTGGTTCGACACAGCCCTGGTTTAGAGGGACACGAAGAACCTTTCTGGCCACCCAGTCTACAGCAGTGGTTCGACACAGCCCTGGTTTAGAGGGACACAAAGCACCTTTCTGGCCACCCAGTCTACAGCAGTGGTTCGACACAGCCCTGGTTTAGAGGGACACAAAGAACCTTTCTGGCCACCCAGTCTACAGCAGTGGTTCGACACAGCCCTAATTTAGAGGGACACAAAGCACCTTTCTGGCCACCCAGTCTACAGCAGTGGTTCGACACAGCCCTGGTTTAGAGGGACACGAAGAACCTTTCTGGCCACCCAGTCTACAGCAGTGGTTCGACACAGCCCTGGTTTAGAGGGACACAAAGCACCTTTCTGGCCACCCAGTCTACAGCAGTGGTTCGACACAGCCCTGGTTTAGAGGGACACGAAGAACCTTTCTGGCCACCCAGTCTACAGCAGTGGTTCGACACAGCCCTGGTTTAGAGGGACACAAAGCACCTTTCTGGCCACCCAGTCTACAGCAGTGGTTCGACACAGCCCTGGTTTAGAGGGACACAAAGAACCTTTCTGGCCACCCAGTCTACAGCAGTGGTTCGACACAGCCCTGGTTTAGAGGGACACGAAGAACCTTTCTGGCCACCCAGTCTACAGCAGTGGTTCGACACAGCCCTAATTTAGAGGGACACAAAGAACCTTTCTGGCCACCCAGTCTACAGCAGTGGTTCGACACAGCCCTGGTTTAGAGGGACACAAAGAACCTTTCTGGCCACCCAGTCTACAGCAGTGGTTCGACACAGCCCTGGTTTAGAGGGACACGAAGAACCTTTCTGGCCACCCAGTCTACAGCAGTGGTTCGACACAGCCCTGGTTTAGAGGGACACAAAGAACCTTTCTGGCCACCCAGTCTACAGCAGTGGTTCGACACAGCCCTGGTTTAGAGGGACACGAAGAACCTTTCTGGCCACCCAGTCTACAGCAGTGGTTCGACACAGCCCTAATTTAGAGGGACACAAAGCACCTTTCTGGCCACCCAGTCTACAGCAGTGGTTCGACACAGCCCTGGTTTAGAGGGACACAAAGAACCTTTCTGGCCACCCAGTCTACAGCAGTGGTTCGACACAGCCCTGGTTTAGAGGGACACAAAGAACCTTTCTGGCCACCCAGTCTACAGCAGTGGTTCGACACAGCCCTGGTTTAGAGGGACACAAAGCACCTTTCTGGCCACCCAGTCTACAGCAGTGGTTCGACACAGCCCTGGTTTAGAGGGACACAAAGAACCTTTCTGGCCACCCAGTCTACAGCAGTGGTTCGACACAGCCCTGGTTTAGAGGGACACAAAGAACCTTTCTGGCCACCCAGTCTACAGCAGTGGTTCGACACAGCCCTGGTTTAGAGGGACACGAAGAACCTTTCTGGCCACCCAGTCTACAGCAGTGGTTCGACACAGCCCTGGTTTAGAGGGACACAAAGCACCTTTCTGGCCACCCAGTCTACAGCAGTGGTTCGACACAGCCCTGGTTTAGAGGGACACAAAGAACCTTTCTGGCCACCCAGTCTACAGCAGTGGTTCGACACAGCCCTAATTTAGAGGGACACAAAGCACCTTTCTGGCCACCCAGTCTACAGCAGTGGTTCGACACAGCCCTGGTTTAGAGGGACACAAAGCACCTTTCTGGCCACCCAGTCTACAGCAGTGGTTCGACACAGCCCTGGTTTAGAGGGACACAAAGCACCTTTCTGGCCACCGAGTCTACAGCAGTGGTTCGACACAGCCCTAATTTAGAGGGACACAAAGCACCTTTCTGGCCACCCAGTCTACAGCAGTGGTTCGACACAGCCCTAATTTAGAGGGACACAAAGCACCTTTCTGGCCACCCAGTCTACAGCAGTGGTTCGACACAGCCCTAATTTAGAGGGACACAAAGAACCTTTCTGGCCACCCAGTCTACAGCAGTGGTTCGACACAGCCCTAATTTAGAGGGACACAAAGCACCTTTCTGGCCACCCAGTCTACAGCAGTGGTTCGACACAGCCCTGGTTTAGAGGGACACGAAGAACCTTTCTGGCCACCCAGTCTACAGCAGTGGTTCGACACAGCCCTAATTTAGAGGGACACAAAGCACCTTTCTGGCCACCCACTCTACAGCAGTGGTTCGACACAGCCCTAATTTAGAGGGACACAAAGCACCTTTCTGGCCACCCAGTCTACAGCAGTGGTTCGACACAGCCCTAATTTAGAGGGACACAAAGCACCTTTCTGGCCACCCAGTCTACAGCAGTGGTTCGACACAGCCCTAATTTAGAGGGACACAAAGAACCTTTCTGGCCACCCAGTCTACAGCAGTGGTTCGACACAGCCCTGGTTTAGAGGGACACAAAGCACCTTTCTGGCCACCCAGTCTAAAGCAGTGGTTCGACACAGCCCTAATTTAGAGGGACACAAAGCACCTTTCTGGCCACCCAGTCTACAGCAGTGGTTCGACACAGCCCTGGTTTAGAGGGACACAAAGCACCTTTCTGGCCACCCAGTCTACAGCAGTGGTTCGACACAGCCCTGGTTTAGAGGGACACAAAGCACCTTTCTGGCCACCCAGTCTACAGCAGTGGTTCGACACAGCCCTGGTTTAGAGGGACACAAAGAACCTTTCTGGCCACCCAGTCTACAGCAGTGGTTCGACACAGCCCTGGTTTAGAGGGACACAAAGAACCTTTCTGGCCACCCAGTCTACAGCAGTGGTTCGACACAGCCCTAATTTAGAGGGACACAAAGCACCTTTCTGGCCACCCAGTCTACAGCAGTGGTTCGACACAGCCCTGGTTTAGAGGGACACAAAGCACCTTTCTGGCCACCCAGTCTAAAGCAGTGGTTCGACACAGCCCTAATTTAGAGGGACACAAAGCACCTTTCTGGCCACCCAGTCTACAGCAGTGGTTCGACACAGCCCTGGTTTAGAGGGACACAAAGCACCTTTCTGGCCACCCAGTCTACAGCAGTGGTTCGACACAGCCCTGGTTTAGAGGGACACAAAGCACCTTTCTGGCCACCCAGTCTACAGCAGTGGTTCGACACAGCCCTAATTTAGAGGGACACAAAGCACCTTTCTGGCCACCCAGTCTACAGCAGTGGTTCGACACAGCCCTGGTTTAGAGGGACACAAAGAACCTTTCTGGCCACCCAGTCTAAAGCAGTGGTTCGACACAGCCCTAATTTAGAGGGACACAAAGCACCTTTCTGGCCACCCAGTCTACAGCAGTGGTTCGACACAGCCCTGGTTTAGAGGGACACAAAGCACCTTTCTGGCCACCCAGTCTACAGCAGTGGTTCGACACAGCCCTAATTTAGAGGGACACAAAGCACCTTTCTGGCCACCCAGTCTACAGCAGTGGTTCGACACAGCCCTGGTTTAGAGGGACACAAAGCACCTTTCTGGCCACCCAGTCTACAGCAGTGGTTCGACACAGCCCTGGTTTAGAGGGACACAAAGAACCTTTCTGGCCACCCAGTCTACAGCAGTGGTTCGACACAGCCCTAATTTAGAGGGACACAAAGCACCTTTCTGGCCACCCAGTCTACAGCAGTGGTTCGACACAGCCCTGGTTTAGAGGGACACAAAGCACCTTTCTGGCCACCCAGTCTACAGCAGTGGTTCGACACAGCCCTGGTTTAGAGGGACACAAAGCACCTTTCTGGCCACCCAGTCTACAGCAGTGGTTCGACACAGCCCTGGTTTAGAGGGACACAAAGAACCTTTCTGGTCACCCAGTCTACAGCAGTGGTTCGACACAGCCCTGGTTTAGAGGGACACAAAGCACCTTTCTGGCCACCCAGTCTACAGCAGTGGTTCGACACAGCCCTGGTTTAGAGGGACACAAAGCACCTTTCTGGCCACCCAGTCTACAGCAGTGGTTCGACACAGCCCTGGTTTAGAGGGACACAAAGCACCTTTCTGGCCACCCAGTCTACAGCAGTGGTTCGACACAGCCCTGGTTTAGAGGGACACAAAGCACCTTTCTGGCCACCCAGTCTACAGCAGTGGTTCGACACAGCCCTGGTTTAGAGGGACACAAAGCACCTTTCTGGCCACCCAGTCTACAGCAGTGGTTCGACACAGCCCTGGTTTAGAGGGACACAAAGAACCTTTCTGGCCACCCAGTCTACAGCAGTGGTTCGACACAGCCCTGGTTTAGAGGGACACAAAGAACCTTTCTGGCCACCCAGTCTACAGCAGTGGTTCGACACAGCCCTGGTTTAGAGGGACACAAAGAACCTTTCTGGCCACCCAGTCTACAGCAGTGGTTCGACACAGCCCTGGTTTAGAGGGACACGAAGAACCTTTCTGGCCACCCAGTCTACAGCAGTGGTTCGACACAGCCCTGGTTTAGAGGGACACAAAGAACCTTTCTGGCCACCCAGTCTACAGCAGTGGTTCGACACAGCCCTGGTTTAGAGGGACACAAAGCACCTTTCTGGCCACCCAGTCTACAGCAGTGGTTCGACACAGCCCTGGTTTAGAGGGAAACGAAGCACCTTTCTGGCCACCCAGTCTACAGCAGTGGTTCGACACAGCCCTGGTTTAGAGGGACACGAAGAACCTTTCTGGCCACCCAGTCTACAGCAGTGGTTCGACACAGCCCTGGTTTAGAGGGACACAAAGCACCTTTCTGGCCACCCAGTCTACAGCAGTGGTTCGACACAGCCCTGGTTTAGAGCGACACAAAGCACCTTTCTGGCCACCCAGTCTACAGCAGTGGTTCGACACAGCCCTGGTTTAGAGGGACACAAAGAACCTTTCTGGCCACCCAGTCTACAGCAGTGGTTCGACACAGCCCTGGTTTAGAGGGACACAAAGAACCTTTCTGGCCACCCAGTCTACAGCAGTGGTTCGACACAGCCCTGGTTTAGAGGGACACAAAGAACCTTTCTGGCCACCCAGTCTACAGCAGTGGTTCGACACAGCCCTGGTTTAGAGGGACACGAAGAACCTTTCTGGCCACCCAGTCTACAGCAGTGGTTCGACACAGCCCTGGTTTAGAGGGACACAAAGAACCTTTCTGGCCACCCAGTCTACAGCAGTGGTTCGACACAGCCCTGGTTTAGAGGGACACAAAGCACCTTTCTGGCCACCCAGTCTACAGCAGTGGTTCGACACAGCCCTGGTTTAGAGGGACACAAAGAACCTTTCTGGCCACCCAGTCTACAGCAGTGGTTCGACACAGCCCTGGTTTAGAGGGACACGAAGAACCTTTCTGGCCACCCAGTCTACAGCAGTGGTTCGACACAGCCCTAATTTAGAGGGACACAAAGAACCTTTCTGGCCACCCAGTCTACAGCAGTGGTTCGACACAGCCCTGGTTTAGAGGGACACAAAGAACCTTTCTGGCCACCCAGTCTACAGCAGTGGTTCGACACAGCCCTGGTTTAGAGGGACACGAAGAACCTTTCTGGCCACCCAGTCTACAGCAGTGGTTCGACACAGCCCTGGTTTAGAGGGACACAAAGAACCTTTCTGGCCACCCAGTCTACAGCAGTGGTTCGACACAGCCCTGGTTTAGAGGGACACGAAGAACCTTTCTGGCCACCCAGTCTACAGCAGTGGTTCGACACAGCCCTAATTTAGAGGGACACAAAGCACCTTTCTGGCCACCCAGTCTACAGCAGTGGTTCGACACAGCCCTGGTTTAGAGGGACACAAAGAACCTTTCTGGCCACCCAGTCTACAGCAGTGGTTCGACACAGCCCTGGTTTAGAGGGACACAAAGAACCTTTCTGGCCACCCAGTCTACAGCAGTGGTTCGACACAGCCCTGGTTTAGAGGGACACAAAGCACCTTTCTGGCCACCCAGTCTACAGCAGTGGTTCGACACAGCCCTGGTTTAGAGGGACACAAAGAACCTTTCTGGCCACCCAGTCTACAGCAGTGGTTCGACACAGCCCTGGTTTAGAGGGACACAAAGAACCTTTCTGGCCACCCAGTCTACAGCAGTGGTTCGACACAGCCCTGGTTTAGAGGGACACGAAGAACCTTTCTGGCCACCCAGTCTACAGCAGTGGTTCGACACAGCCCTGGTTTAGAGGGACACAAAGCACCTTTCTGGCCACCCAGTCTACAGCAGTGGTTCGACACAGCCCTGGTTTAGAGGGACACAAAGAACCTTTCTGGCCACCCAGTCTACAGCAGTGGTTCGACACAGCCCTAATTTAGAGGGACACAAAGCACCTTTCTGGCCACCCAGTCTACAGCAGTGGTTCGACACAGCCCTGGTTTAGAGGGACACGAAGAACCTTTCTGGCCACCCAGTCTACAGCAGTGGTTCGACACAGCCCTGGTTTAGAGGGACACAAAGCACCTTTCTGGCCACCCAGTCTACAGCAGTGGTTCGACACAGCCCTGGTTTAGAGGGACACGAAGAACCTTTCTGGCCACCCAGTCTACAGCAGTGGTTCGACACAGCCCTGGTTTAGAGGGACACAAAGCACCTTTCTGGCCACCCAGTCTACAGCAGTGGTTCGACACAGCCCTGGTTTAGAGGGACACAAAGAACCTTTCTGGCCACCCAGTCTACAGCAGTGGTTCGACACAGCCCTGGTTTAGAGGGACACGAAGAACCTTTCTGGCCACCCAGTCTACAGCAGTGGTTCGACACAGCCCTAATTTAGAGGGACACAAAGAACCTTTCTGGCCACCCAGTCTACAGCAGTGGTTCGACACAGCCCTGGTTTAGAGGGACACAAAGAACCTTTCTGGCCACCCAGTCTACAGCAGTGGTTCGACACAGCCCTGGTTTAGAGGGACACGAAGAACCTTTCTGGCCACCCAGTCTACAGCAGTGGTTCGACACAGCCCTGGTTTAGAGGGACACAAAGAACCTTTCTGGCCACCCAGTCTACAGCAGTGGTTCGACACAGCCCTGGTTTAGAGGGACACGAAGAACCTTTCTGGCCACCCAGTCTACAGCAGTGGTTCGACACAGCCCTAATTTAGAGGGACACAAAGCACCTTTCTGGCCACCCAGTCTACAGCAGTGGTTCGACACAGCCCTGGTTTAGAGGGACACAAAGAACCTTTCTGGCCACCCAGTCTACAGCAGTGGTTCGACACAGCCCTGGTTTAGAGGGACACAAAGAACCTTTCTGGCCACCCAGTCTACAGCAGTGGTTCGACACAGCCCTGGTTTAGAGGGACACAAAGCACCTTTCTGGCCACCCAGTCTACAGCAGTGGTTCGACACAGCCCTGGTTTAGAGGGACACAAAGAACCTTTCTGGCCACCCAGTCTACAGCAGTGGTTCGACACAGCCCTGGTTTAGAGGGACACAAAGAACCTTTCTGGCCACCCAGTCTACAGCAGTGGTTCGACACAGCCCTGGTTTAGAGGGACACGAAGAACCTTTCTGGCCACCCAGTCTACAGCAGTGGTTCGACACAGCCCTGGTTTAGAGGGACACAAAGCACCTTTCTGGCCACCCAGTCTACAGCAGTGGTTCGACACAGCCCTGGTTTAGAGGGACACAAAGAACCTTTCTGGCCACCCAGTCTACAGCAGTGGTTCGACACAGCCCTAATTTAGAGGGACACAAAGCACCTTTCTGGCCACCCAGTCTACAGCAGTGGTTCGACACAGCCCTGGTTTAGAGGGACACAAAGCACCTTTCTGGCCACCCAGTCTACAGCAGTGGTTCGACACAGCCCTGGTTTAGAGGGACACAAAGCACCTTTCTGGCCACCCAGTCTACAGCAGTGGTTCGACACAGCCCTAATTTAGAGGGACACAAAGCACCTTTCTGGCCACCCAGTCTACAGCAGTGGTTCGACACAGCCCTAATTTAGAGGGACACAAAGCACCTTTCTGGCCACCCAGTCTACAGCAGTGGTTCGACACAGCCCTAATTTAGAGGGACACAAAGAACCTTTCTGGCCACCCAGTCTACAGCAGTGGTTCGACACAGCCCTAATTTAGAGGGACACAAAGCACCTTTCTGGCCACCCAGTCTACAGCAGTGGTTCGACACAGCCCTGGTTTAGAGGGACACGAAGAACCTTTCTGGCCACCCAGTCTACAGCAGTGGTTCGACACAGCCCTAATTTAGAGGGACACAAAGCACCTTTCTGGCCACCCACTCTACAGCAGTGGTTCGACACAGCCCTAATTTAGAGGGACACAAAGCACCTTTCTGGCCACCCAGTCTACAGCAGTGGTTCGACACAGCCCTAATTTAGAGGGACACAAAGCACCTTTCTGGCCACCCAGTCTACAGCAGTGGTTCGACACAGCCCTAATTTAGAGGGACACAAAGAACCTTTCTGGCCACCCAGTCTACAGCAGTGGTTCGACACAGCCCTGGTTTAGAGGGACACAAAGCACCTTTCTGGCCACCCAGTCTAAAGCAGTGGTTCGACACAGCCCTAATTTAGAGGGACACAAAGCACCTTTCTGGCCACCCAGTCTACAGCAGTGGTTCGACACAGCCCTGGTTTAGAGGGACACAAAGAACCTTTCTGGCCACCCAGTCTACAGCAGTGGTTCGACACAGCCCTGGTTTAGAGGGACACGAAGAACCTTTCTGGCCACCCAGTCTACAGCAGTGGTTCGACACAGCCCTAATTTAGAGGGACACAAAGCACCTTTCTGGCCACCCAGTCTACAGCAGTGGTTCGACACAGCCCTGGTTTAGAGGGACACAAAGAACCTTTCTGGCCACCCAGTCTACAGCAGTGGTTCGACACAGCCCTGGTTTAGAGGGACACAAAGAACCTTTCTGGCCACCCAGTCTACAGCAGTGGTTCGACACAGCCCTGGTTTAGAGGGACACAAAGCACCTTTCTGGCCACCCAGTCTACAGCAGTGGTTCGACACAGCCCTGGTTTAGAGGGACACAAAGAACCTTTCTGGCCACCCAGTCTACAGCAGTGGTTCGACACAGCCCTGGTTTAGAGGGACACAAAGAACCTTTCTGGCCACCCAGTCTACAGCAGTGGTTCGACACAGCCCTGGTTTAGAGGGACACGAAGAACCTTTCTGGCCACCCAGTCTACAGCAGTGGTTCGACACAGCCCTGGTTTAGAGGGACACAAAGCACCTTTCTGGCCACCCAGTCTACAGCAGTGGTTCGACACAGCCCTGGTTTAGAGGGACACAAAGAACCTTTCTGGCCACCCAGTCTACAGCAGTGGTTCGACACAGCCCTAATTTAGAGGGACACAAAGCACCTTTCTGGCCACCCAGTCTACAGCAGTGGTTCGACACAGCCCTGGTTTAGAGGGACACAAAGCACCTTTCTGGCCACCCAGTCTACAGCAGTGGTTCGACACAGCCCTGGTTTAGAGGGACACAAAGCACCTTTCTGGCCACCCAGTCTACAGCAGTGGTTCGACACAGCCCTAATTTAGAGGGACACAAAGCACCTTTCTGGCCACCCAGTCTACAGCAGTGGTTCGACACAGCCCTAATTTAGAGGGACACAAAGCACCTTTCTGGCCACCCAGTCTACAGCAGTGGTTCGACACAGCCCTAATTTAGAGGGACACAAAGAACCTTTCTGGCCACCCAGTCTACAGCAGTGGTTCGACACAGCCCTAATTTAGAGGGACACAAAGCACCTTTCTGGCCACCCAGTCTACAGCAGTGGTTCGACACAGCCCTGGTTTAGAGGGACACGAAGAACCTTTCTGGCCACCCAGTCTACAGCAGTGGTTCGACACAGCCCTAATTTAGAGGGACACAAAGCACCTTTCTGGCCACCCACTCTACAGCAGTGGTTCGACACAGCCCTAATTTAGAGGGACACAAAGCACCTTTCTGGCCACCCAGTCTACAGCAGTGGTTCGACACAGCCCTAATTTAGAGGGACACAAAGCACCTTTCTGGCCACCCAGTCTACAGCAGTGGTTCGACACAGCCCTAATTTAGAGGGACACAAAGAACCTTTCTGGCCACCCAGTCTACAGCAGTGGTTCGACACAGCCCTGGTTTAGAGGGACACAAAGCACCTTTCTGGCCACCCAGTCTAAAGCAGTGGTTCGACACAGCCCTAATTTAGAGGGACACAAAGCACCTTTCTGGCCACCCAGTCTACAGCAGTGGTTCGACACAGCCCTGGTTTAGAGGGACACAAAGCACCTTTCTGGCCACCCAGTCTACAGCAGTGGTTCGACACAGCCCTGGTTTAGAGGGACACAAAGCACCTTTCTGGCCACCCAGTCTACAGCAGTGGTTCGACACAGCCCTGGTTTAGAGGGACACAAAGAACCTTTCTGGCCACCCAGTCTACAGCAGTGGTTCGACACAGCCCTGGTTTAGAGGGACACAAAGAACCTTTCTGGCCACCCAGTCTACAGCAGTGGTTCGACACAGCCCTGGTTTAGAGGGACACGAAGAACCTTTCTGGCCACCCAGTCTACAGCAGTGGTTCGACACAGCCCTGGTTTAGAGGGACACAAAGCACCTTTCTGGCCACCCAGTCTACAGCAGTGGTTCGACACAGCCCTGGTTTAGAGGGACACAAAGAACCTTTCTGGCCACCCAGTCTACAGCAGTGGTTCGACACAGCCCTGGTTTAGAGGGACACAAAGAACCTTTCTGGCCACCCAGTCTACAGCAGTGGTTCGACACAGCCCTAATTTAGAGGGACACAAAGCACCTTTCTGGCCACCCAGTCTACAGCAGTGGTTCGACACAGCCCTGGTTTAGAGGGACACAAAGCACCTTTCTGGCCACCCAGTCTAAAGCAGTGGTTCGACACAGCCCTAATTTAGAGGGACACAAAGCACCTTTCTGGCCACCCAGTCTACAGCAGTGGTTCGACACAGCCCTGGTTTAGAGGGACACAAAGCACCTTTCTGGCCACCCAGTCTACAGCAGTGGTTCGACACAGCCCTGGTTTAGAGGGACACAAAGCACCTTTCTGGCCACCCAGTCTACAGCAGTGGTTCGACACAGCCCTAATTTAGAGGGACACAAAGCACCTTTCTGGCCACCCAGTCTACAGCAGTGGTTCGACACAGCCCTGGTTTAGAGGGACACAAAGAACCTTTCTGGCCACCCAGTCTAAAGCAGTGGTTCGACACAGCCCTAATTTAGAGGGACACAAAGCACCTTTCTGGCCACCCAGTCTACAGCAGTGGTTCGACACAGCCCTGGTTTAGAGGGACACAAAGAACCTTTCTGGCCACCCAGTCTACAGCAGTGGTTCGACACAGCCCTAATTTAGAGGGACACAAAGCACCTTTCTGGCCACCCAGTCTACAGCAGTGGTTCGACACAGCCCTGGTTTAGAGGGACACAAAGAACCTTTCTGGCCACCCAGTCTAAAGCAGTGGTTCGACACAGCCCTAATTTAGAGGGACACAAAGCACCTTTCTGGCCACCCAGTTTACAGCAGTGGTTCGACACAGCCCTGGTTTAGAGGGACACAAAGAACCTTTCTGGCCACCCAGTCTACAGCAGTGGTTCGACACAGCCTTGGACATTTCTATAGACTTAATGGACCGGTTCTAGAACACCTGGTGCAATTGGCCAATTAATCACCAAAGCCTTAGTTTAATCAGCTGTGCTAGTTCTGGAATCAAATAAGAGGAACGGATTCAGTACTGGAGGAGAGGAACAGATGGAGTACTGGAGGAGAGGAACAGATGGAGTACTGGAGGAGAGGAACGGATGGAGTACTGGAGGAGAGGAACAGATGGAGTACTGGAGGAGAGGAACGGATGGAGTACTGGAGGAGAGGAACGGATGGAGTACTGGAGGAGAGGAACAGATGGAGTACTGGAGGAGAGGAACGGATGGAGTACTGGAGGAGAGGAACGGATGGAGTACTGGAGGAGAGGAACGGATGGAGTACTGGAGGAGAGGAACGAATGGAGTACTGGAGGAGAGGAACGGATGGAGTACTGGAGGAGAGGAACGGATGGAGTACTGGAGGAGAGGAACGGATGGAGTACTGGAGGAGAGGAACGGATGGAGTACTGGAGGAGAGGAACGGATGGAGTACTGGAGGAGAGGAACGGATGGAGTACTGGAGGAGAGGAACGGATGGAGTACTGGAGAAGAGGTACAGATGGAGTACTGGTACAGATGGAGTACTGGAGGAGAGGAACGGATGGAGTACTGGAGGAGAGGAACAGATGGAGTACTGGAGGAGAGGAATGGATGGAGTACTGGATGAGAGGAACGGATGGAGTACTGGAGGAGAGGAACGGATGGAGTACTGGAGGAGAGGTACAGATGGAGTACTGGAGGAGAGGAACGGATGGAGTACTGGAGGAGAGGAATGGATGGAGTACTGGAGGAGAGGAACAGATGGAGTACTGGAGGAGAGGAACAGATGGAGTACTGGAGGAGAGGAACAGATGGAGTACTGGAGGAGAGGAACAGATGGAGGAGAGGAACGGACGGAGTACTGGAGGAGAGGACCAGATGGAGTACTGGAGGAGAGGAACGGATGGAGTACTGGAGGAGAGGAACAGATGGAGTACTGGAGGAGAGGAACAGATGGAGTACTGGAGGAGAGGAACGGATGGAGTACTGGAGGAGAGGAACGGAGGGAGTACTGGAGGAGAGGAACGGATGGAGTACTGGAGGAGAGGAACAGATGGAGTACTGGAGGAGAGGACAGATGAGGCTACTGGAGGAGAGGAACGGAGGGAGTACTGGAGGAGAGGAACAGATGGAGTACTGGAGGAGAGGAACGGATGGAGTACTGGAGGAGAGGAACGGATGGAGTACTGGAGGAGAGGAACAGATGGAGTACTGGAGGAGAGGAACGGATGGAGTACTGGAGGAGAGGAACAGATAGAGTACTGGAGGAGAGGAACGGATGGAGTACTGGAGGAGAGGAACGGATGGAGTACTGGAGGAGAGGAACGGATGGAGTACTGGAGGAGAGGAACGGATGGAGTACTGGAGGAGAGGAACGGATGGAGTACTGGAGGAGAGGAACGGATGGAGTACTGGAGGAGAGGAACGGATGGAGTACTGGAGGAGAGGAACGGATGGAGTACTGGAGGAGAGGAACGGATGGAGTACTGGAGGAGAGGAACGGATGGAGTACTGGAGGAGAGGAACGGATGGAGTACTGGAGAAGAGGTACAGATGGAGTACTGGTACAGATGGAGTACTGGAGGAGAGGAACGGATGGAGTACTGGAGGAGAGGAACAGATGGAGTACTGGAGGAGAGGAATGGATGGAGTACTGGATGAGAGGAACGGATGGAGTACTGGAGGAGAGGAACGGATGGAGTACTGGAGGAGAGGAACAGATGGAGTACTGGAGGAGAGGAACGGATGGAGTACTGGAGGAGAGGAATGGATGGAGTACTGGAGGAGAGGAACAGATGGAGTACTGGAGGAGAGGAACAGATGGAGTACTGGAGGAGAGGAACAGATGGAGTACTGGAGGAGAGGAACAGATGGAGGAGAGGAACGGACGGAGTACTGGAGGAGAGGACCAGATGGAGTACTGGAGGAGAGGAACGGATGGAGTACTGGAGGAGAGGAACAGATGGAGTACTGGAGGAGAGGAACAGATGGAGTACTGGAGGAGAGGAACGGATGGAGTACTGGAGGAGAGGAACGGATGGAGTACTGGAGGAGAGGAACAGATGGAGTACTGGAGGAGAGGACAGATGAGGCTACTGGAGGAGAGGAACGGAGGGAGTACTGGAGGAGAGGAACAGATGGAGTACTGGAGGAGAGGAACGGATGGAGTACTGGAGGAGAGGAACGGATGGAGTACTGGAGGAGAGGAACGGATGGAGTACTGGAGGAGAGGAACGGATGGAGTACTGGAGGAGAGGAACGGATGGAGTACTGGAGGAGAGGAACGGATGGAGTACTGGAGGAGAGGAACGGATGGAGTACTGGAGAAGAGGTACAGATGGAGTACTGGTACAGATGGAGTACTGGAGGAGAGGAACGGATGGAGTACTGGAGGAGAGGAACAGATGGAGTACTGGAGGAGAGGAATGGATGGAGTACTGGATGAGAGGAACGGATGGAGTACTGGAGGAGAGGAACGGATGGAGTACTGGAGGAGAGGAACAGATGGAGTACTGGAGGAGAGGAACGGATGGAGTACTGGAGGAGAGGAATGGATGGAGTACTGGAGGAGAGGAACAGATGGAGTACTGGAGGAGAGGAACAGATGGAGTACTGGAGGAGAGGAACAGATGGAGTACTGGAGGAGAGGAACAGATGGAGGAGAGGAACGGACGGAGTACTGGAGGAGAGGACCAGATGGAGTACTGGAGGAGAGGAACGGATGGAGTACTGGAGGAGAGGAACAGATGGAGTACTGGAGGAGAGGAACAGATGGAGTACTGGAGGAGAGGAACGGATGGAGTACTGGAGGAGAGGAACGGATGGAGTACTGGAGGAGAGGAACAGATGGAGTACTGGAGGAGAGGACAGATGAGGCTACTGGAGGAGAGGAACGGAGGGAGTACTGGAGGAGAGGAACAGATGGAGTACTGGAGGAGAGGAACGGATGGAGTACTGGAGGAGAGGAACGGATGGAGTACTGGAGGAGAGGAACAGATGGAGTACTGGAGGAGAGGAACGGATGGAGTACTGGAGGAGAGGAACAGATGGAGTACTGGAGGAGAGGAACAGATGGAGTACTGGAGGAGAGGAACGGATGGAGTACTGGAGGAGAGGAACGGATGGAGTACTGGAGGAGAGGAACGGAT
The DNA here is from genome assembly GCF_029448725.1 of Salvelinus fontinalis. Lineage (NCBI taxonomy): Eukaryota > Metazoa > Chordata > Actinopteri > Salmoniformes > Salmonidae > Salvelinus > Salvelinus fontinalis. Next base: position 97,786,404 of record NC_074665.1, read on the forward strand.
GGAGAGGGTTGGGAAACCCTCAGAAGAGAGCCTCCATGAGAGAAAAACTCTTGAGAGGAATCAGTCAGACATAAAACATGGAGGATTATCGCTCAACCTCCCTCCTTCAAATCAAACACATCCTCTTTACTAGAGATCCCCCTCCTTCTAATCAAACAGGTCCTCTTTACTGGAGATCCCCCTCCTTCTAATCAAACCGGTCCTCTTTACTAGAGATCCCCCTCCTTCAAATCAAACAGGTCCTCTTTACTTGAGATCCCCCTCCTTCTAATCAAACACATCCTCTTTACTAGAGATCCCCCTCCTTCTAATCAAACAGGTCCTCTTTACTAGAGATCCCCCTCCTTCTAATCAAACAGGTCCTCTTTACTAGAGATCCCCCTCCTTCTAATCAAACAGGTCCTCTTTACTAGAGATCCCCCTCCTTGTAATCAAACAGGTCCTCTTTACTAGAGATCCCCCTCCTTCAAATCAAACCGGTCCTCTTTACTAGAGATCCCCCTCCTTGTAATCAAACAGGTCCTCTTTACTAGAGATCCCCCTCCTTCTAATCAAACAGGTCCTCTTTACTAGAGATCCCCCTCCTTCAAATCAAACAGGTCCTCTTTACTAGAGATCCCCCTCCTAATCAAACAGGTCCTCTTTACTAGAGATCCCCCTCCTTGTAATCAAACAGGTCCTCTTTACTAGAGATCACCCTCCTCCTAATCAAACAGGTCCTCTTTACTAGAGATCCCCCTCCTTCAAATCAAACAGGTCCTCTTTACTAGAGATCCCCCTCCTAATCAAACAGGTCCTCTTTACTAGAGATCCCCCTCCTTGTAATCAAACAGGTCCTCTTTACTAGAGATCACCCTCCTCCTAATCAAACAGGTCCTCTTTACTAGAGATCCCCCTCCTTCAAATCAAACAGGTCCTCTTTACTAGAGATCCCCCTCCTTCAAATCAAACCGGTCCTCTTTACTAGAGATCCCCCTCCTTCAAATCAAACAGGTCCTCTTTACTAGAGATCCCCCTCCTTGTAATCAAACAGGTCCTCTTTACTAGAGATCCCCCTCCTTGTAATCAAACAGGTCCTCTTTACTAAAGATCCCCCTCCTTGTAATCAAACAGGTCATCTTTACTAGAGATCCCCCTCCTTGTAATCAAACAGGTCCTCTTTACTAGAGATCCCCCTCCTTGTAATCAAACAGGTCCTCTTTACTAGAGATTACACTGTACGACTTGTTTTTATTTTGTCTCTACATAACCATATTCCTTCCGTCTTTCTGTCTCTCTCTTTCCCTCTCCCTCTCCTTCCCTCCCTTTCTCTCACTCTACCTCCATCCTTCTTTCTCTCTGTTTCCTTCTCCAGCTCTTTCCTAAAAGCAGCTAGAGGTAATCCCTGGCTGATAAAACTAAAGGATTTACCACAGGAAGATTAGGGGGGCTACGTCCCAAATGACCATAGGGCTCTGGTCAAAAGTAGTGCACTAAATAGGGAATAGGGTGCTATTTGGGAAGCACTTTAGGGAGGCTCTTTGTGGAGCCTTTTATACCAGTCGATGTGGGTACTGAAGGAGCTCTTGAAGTGCTTAACTCATGAGCTGAACACAGTGCAGGAACATAGGAGGAGCAGGGTAATGATAGCAGCATTACAGTAACTGGATCAAAACAATGCTACCCAACGCAGGATTGGAAACCCTTTGTATCTGTGGAACTGTATCTGATAGACCCGGACAGGACCCGACCACAGCCCTGCATAGCCTACAGCCAATTTCATTCAGGTTAATAAGGCCAACTTGTTGACTTATATGAGGCATAGCCAACACATACAGGCCTATAAACGTTAACCAGAAAAGCAATTTAGCTGATCAAGTATATACAGTTGAAGTCGGAAGTTTACATACACCTTAGCCAAATAAATAGAAACTCCGTTTTTCACAATTCCTGACATTTAATCCAAGTAGAAACTCCCTGTTTTAGGTCAGTTAGGATCACCACTTTATTCTAAGAATGTCAAATGTCAGAACAATAGTAGAGAGAATGATTTCTTTCAGCTTCCTTTCATCACATTCCCAGTGAGTCAGAAGTTTACACACACACTCAATTAGTATTTGGTAGCATTGCCTTTAAATGGTTTAACTTGGGTCAAATGTTTCGGGTAGCCTTCCACAAGCTTCCCACAATAAGTTGGGTGAATGTTGGCCCATTCCACCTGACACAGCTGGTGTAACTGAGTCAGGTTTGTAGGCCTCCTTGCTCGCACACACTTTTTCAGTTCAACCCACAAATGTTCTATGGGTTTGAAGTGTGGGCTTTGTGATGGCCACTCCAATACCTTGACTTTGTTGTCCTTAAGCCATTTTGCCACAACTTTGGAAGTATGCTTGGGGTCATTGTCCATTTGGAAGACCAATTTGCAACCAATCTTTAACTTCCTGACTGTCTTGAGATGTTGCAATATATCCACATAATTTTCCTGCCTCATGATGCCATCTACTTTGTGAAGTGCACCAGTCCCTCCTGCAGCAAAGCACCCCCACAACATGATGCTGCCACCCCCGTGCTTCACGGTTGGGATGGTGTTCTTCGGCTTGCAAGCCTCCCTTTTTCCTCCAAACATAACGATGGTCATTATGGCCAAACAGTTTAATTTTTGTTTCATCAGACCAGAGGACATTTCTCCAAAAAGTACAATCTTTGTCCCCATGTGCAGTTGCAAACCGTAGTCTGGCTTTTTTATGGCGGCTTTGGAGCAGTGGCTTCTTCCTTGCTGAGTGGCTTTTCAGGTTATGTCGATATAGGACTCGTTTTACTGTGGATATATATACTTTTGTACCTGTTTCCTCCAGCATCTTCACAAGGTCCTTTGCTGTTGTTCTGGGATTGATTTGAACTTCTCGCACCAAAGTATGTTCATCTCTAGGAGAGTGAACGCGTCTCCTTCCTGAGTGGTATGACGGCTGTCTGGTCCTATGGTGTTTATATTTGCGTACTATTGTTTGTACAGATGAACGTGGTACCTTCAGGCGTTTGGAAATTGCTCCCAAGGATGAACCAGACTTGTGGAGGTCTACAATTTATTTTCTGAGGTCTTGGCTGATTTCTTTTGATTTTCCCATGATGTCAAGCAAAGAGGCACTGCGTTTGAAGGTAGGCCTTGAAATACATCCACAGGTACACCTCCAATTGACTCAAATGATGTCAATTAGCCTATCAGAAACTTCTAAAGACATGACATCACTTTCTGGAATTTTCCAAGCTGTTTAAAGGCACAGTCAACGTAGTGTATGTAAACTTCTGACCCACTGGAATTGTGATACAGTGAATTATAAGTGAAATAATCTGTCTGTAAACAATTATTGGAAAAATGACTTGTGTCATGCACAAAGTAGTGTAAGTAAACTTCCGACTTCAACTGTATATATTTTTATTCTTTTAAACACTTGGTTGATAGAGTCTGTCTGCAGTTGCCAGATGGGCGGGGTTTGGTGCTTTGGGTCTCTTCTAGTCAGGGAAGTCAGGCGGGGTCAAGTCAGAATAGGTTATAATCCGGCCCACTGCCTTTTGACTGGAACTTGTATCCTTCCTGTCTTCTCTCCACTGTCCTATCTGCTCAATAAACCCCCTGATGTAAAGACCCAGACAAGGTACAGCCATGGTCCATCTGACAGACCCAGACATCACAGACCAGGCGTCTGTAGGGCACCACGTTCAGCACCACGTTCAGCACCACGTTCAGCCATATTTCCAGGGTAAGAAGTCAGACCACTTTAAAGACTTTCTGAAAGGCTCAGCTCCTCTTTGAGAAAAGTCTTCACAGTAAAACATCGACTAGAAATACTCTTCCCCAAATGTATCACTATGTATGTTGGAGGGTTGAAGGATAAAGTAGTCAGGGGATGATGACCTGGGTCTAGACATCCCTCCCTCCTCTCTCCCTCCCCCTCTATCAATTCAATGGGCTTTATCTATATCTCTCCCTCCCTCTATCAATTCAATGGACTTTATCTATATCTCTCCCTCCCTCTATCAATTCAATGGGCTTTATCTATATCTCTCCCTCTCTATCAATTCAATGGGCTTTATCTATATCTCTCCCTCTCTATCAATTCAATGGGCTTTATCTATATCTCTCCCTCTCTATCAATTCAATGGGCTTTATCTATATCTCTCCCTCTCTATCAATTCAATGGGCTTTATCTATATCTCTCCCTCTCTATCAATTCAATGGGCTTTATCTATATCTCTCCCTCTCTATCAATTCAATGGGCTTTATCTATATTTCTCCCTCTCTATCAATTCAATGGGCTTTATCTATATCTCTCTCCCTCTATCAATTCAATGGGCTTTATCTATATCTCTCCCTCCCCCTCTATCAATTCAATGGGCTTTATTTATATCTCTCTCCCTCTATCAATTCAATGGGCTTTATCTATATCTCTCCCTCCCCCTCTATCAATTCAATGGGCTTTATTTATATCTCTCTCCCTCTATCAATTCAATGGGCTTTATCTATATCTCTCCCTCCCTCTATCAATTCAATGGGCTTTATCTATATCTCTCCCTCCCTCTATCAATTCAATGGGCTTTATCTATATCTCGCCCTCCCTCTATCAATTCAATGGGCTTTATCTATATCTCTCCCTCCCTCTATCAATTCAATGGGCTTTATCTATATCTCTCCCTCTCTATCAATTCAATGGGCTTTATCTATATCTCTCCCTCCCTCTATCAATTCAATGGGCTTTATCTATATTAAGAGGCCGCTCTTTTACTCTTTTCACTCTTAGTCCCCCCTCCCAGTTCCTCCCTCCCAGTCCCCCCCTCTTTCTCAGTCACCCCCTCTTTCTCGGTCCCCACTCCCAGTACCCCCCCTTTCTCAGTCCCCCCTCCCAGTACCCCCCCTTTCTCAGTCCCCCCTCCCAGTTACCCCCTCTTCTCAGTCCCCCCCTCTTTCTCAGATCCCCCCTCCCAGTCCCCCCTCTTTCTCAGTCCCCACTCACAGTCCCCCCTCTTTCTCAGTCCCCCCCTGTTTCTCAGATCCCCCCTCCCAGTCCCTCCCTTTCTCAGTCCCCCCTCCCAGTTACCCCCTCTTTCTCAGTCCCCCCCTCTCGTCCCCCCTCTCTTTCTCAGTCCCCCCTCTCTTTCTCAGTCCCCCCTCTCTTTCTCAGTTCCCCCCTCTTTCTCAGTCCCCCCTCTTTCTCAGTCCCCCCCTCTTTCTCAGTCCCCCCTCTCTTTCTCAGTCCCCCCTCTCTTTCTCAGTCCCCCTCTCTTTCTCAGTCCCCCCCTCCCAGTTACCCCCTCTCGCCCCCCCCCCTTTCTCAGTCCCCCCTCTCTTTCTCAGTCCCCCCTCTCTTTCTCAGTCCCCCCCTCCCAGTTCCCCCCTCTTTCTCAGTCCCCCCCCCTTTCTCAGTCCCCCCCCCCTTTCTCAGTCCCCCCTCTCTCAGTCCCCCCCTCCCAGTTCCCCCCTCTTTCTCAGTCCCCCCCTCCCAATTCCCCCCTCTTTCTCAGTCCCCCCCTCTTTCTCAGTACCCCCCTCTTTCTCAGCCCCCCCCCCCAGTTCCCCCCTCTTTCTCAGTCCCCCCCTCTTTCTCAGTCCCCCTCTCTTTCTCAGTCCCCCCCTCCCTCTTTCTCAGCCCCCCCCTCCCAGTTCCCCCCTCTTTCTCAGTCCCCCCCTCCCAGTTCCCCCCTCTTTCTCAGTCCCCCTCTCTTTCTCAGTCCCCCCTCCCAGTTACCCCTTCTCGCACCCCCCCTTTCTCAGTCCCCCCTCTCTTTCTCAGTCCCCCCTCTCTTTCTCAGTCCCCCCCTCCCAGTTCCCCCCTCTTTCTCAGTCCCCCCCCCTTTCTCAGTCCCCCCTCTCTTTCTCAGTCCCCCCCTCCCAGTTCCCCCCTCTTTCTCAGTCCCCCCCCCCCTTTCTCAGTCCCCCCTCTCTCAGTCCCCCCCTCCCAGTTCCCCCCTCTTTCTCAGTCCCCCCCTCCCAGTTCCCCCCTCTTTCTCAGTCCCCCCCCAGTTCCCCCCTCTTTCTCAGTCCCCCCCTCTTTCTCAGTCCCCCTCTCTTTCTCAGTCCCCCCCTCCCTCTTTCTCAGCCCCCCCTCCCAGTTCCCCCCTCTTTCTCAGTCCCCCCCTCCCAGTTCCCCCCTCTTTCTCAGTCCCCCCCTCCCAGTTCCCCCCTCTTTCTCAGTCCCCCCCTCCCTCTTTCTCAGTCCCCCCCTCCCAGTTCCCCCCTCTTTCTCAGTCCCCCCCTCCCTCTTTCTCAGTCCCCCCCTCCCTCTTTCTCAGTCCCCCCCTCCCTCTTTCTCAGTCCCCCCCTCCCAGTTCCCCCCTCTTTCTCAGTCCCCCCCTCCCTCTTTCTCAGTCTCCCCCTCCCAGTTCCCCCCTCTTTCTCAGTCCCCCCCCTCTGTCTGTGACAGTCGTGCCCTGCAGCACTAACCTGTCCTGAACAGGAACTCTAGTGACTGGCCTTTAGTGCTTCTCCTCTCCTATAGCTCAGCTCTAATATCCCCCAGCTCACAGAGAGAAGGAGGACTGGCTTACCTTACCCCTCAGGATTATACTACTGTTACACAGCTTATTGAGGGGCCAGAGGGGCCACGGGCTTGGTCTCATACCTATATGATATGCCTCTATATGAGGGAGCTCTAACAGTATGAGTCTGTTTGAGAGGTTTGAATGCTAATCAACCCAATGTGACAGCATGTTGTTTGAGGTACGGTAGATCAATACAGCTACAGTACTCTATCAGGGGTTAGAGCTGTACGCTGGAAAACCTTGTTAGCGCAAAAGGTCAAATTAAATGTTTGATGCTCATTAGAATTTCCTGTCTTTTTCATCTTCAGACAAAACACTAAATATTTCAATGAAAACTGTTTTTATATTAATAGCAGTGTAGATAAGTGACTGCCTGTGGATGAGAAGAGGAGGAGGAGTAGAAAAGAGGGGGAGGTGAGAGGAGAAAAGAGGAGGTGGTGAGAGGAGGGGGAGGAGGAGGAGAGATGAGAAAAGAGGAGGAGGTGAGAGGAGGAGGAGAGATGAGAAAAGAGGAG